>NC_064217.1:6180976-6423187 GCF_023101765.2 Spodoptera frugiperda | reverse complement strand
AGTTGGACTGGTATTTTGAAGGATCTCAATATCTTGTTGCTTTCTTGTTACCAGTCCAATATACAGTATACTTTAGGTGAATATCACTTACTTAGGCCCGTAGGTAGAACTCATAACTGGTGTGCTTGCATGACCAGATGCATTAAATGTAATGGAAGCTAAAGAAATTCGTAAAAATCGCACCAGATGGCGCTCTATTGCTGTCTACCCTCATAAGACGTGACTAATACACATAATACGCACATAATATACCTAAGTGTCTATGTATGTGTGCTTATATTTTTTATTTTATTTACCTTGTTGATACAAAACCTGTGCCATTCATTATGCAAATGTTAGTTTATGAATAATTTTCATGTTTCTATAACATTTGCTAGGTAGGTATATGGGTTTTCCCAATTCAGAAGTTATTCATAGATAATTCGATATAGACTCAAGATTTCTAAGTAATCTTTAATGTGAATTATGTAGTTAACAGAGAAGTAATTTTATGAAATCTATTATAATGCGAATTTTGTGGAAAAAGGAAGAATTACTACTATTTTAATCAACTTTCAAACTGCGCATTACCTTTGGGAGATAGGCAATAAAATTATTATTGACACCTTATCAAAATAATTGTTATTACTAAATTAATTTAGGTAGTGAAATGCACAAGCACATTTAGTACAGCTACTTTTACTTTGTATTTGTTTAGTTATAATTATGTATTTTGTATTGTGTGTTCGTGCATTTGAAACAAGAGCCGAGCTCAATTTCAGACTCTTATCGTGACAATTGATAACTGAATGTGTAGCAAGCGCTTATCCGGGGTTTGAACCCGAACCTCGTATTTGGTATACTGGCTTTCATAGCTGACCACAATGCTTGTTAGTAGTCGATTGATAGTCACTACTGGGAAAGAAGTCTGGTGTATGTTTAGGATAGGGGTAACTTAAAAGAACAAAAAATAAAAAACAAAATATAAACATTATTTTGACTATAATTCAATAAAAATGCAGATGGAAATAAGAAAACTTACAAGAAAAATGTCATAATTAAGCTTTCTACTTAATTTGTTTGTCCATAAGAAAAATAATAGAATACGTAATAGTCATTTTTTGGAAGATTAACTTAAAATTGGAATTAAATTAGTAAAAATTAAATACTTAATTAAAAGTGTCGTAAACTAAACTGAACTGTTATATTATATGACTCATGATATATTACTAACATTAAGCTAAACAAGTTACAACTTAAATGTCGGTTTAAATACAAAAGAAATTAAATAAATCAGTTTTTAATGGTTTATAATTTGTAATGAACTGATAATAAATAATAATCGTGATCTTTATGAACGCTTAAAACTAAAATTCCTTAACATTAGGTACAAAATTATTATTTGTTGAACGACTTGCTTAGAAAGGGAGAAAAACTGAAACTAAAAATAGTAAAACAAAATAAAAAATACCATCTCGGTTCTATAAAGCTGAATAATAATATAATCAAACGCAAAACCAGTATTGGTCAAAATGTCGTTTTATTGTAATATATTAGACTATAAGAACTCGTAGATCTGACAAGTTATAAAAATATCAAATGTGTCGCGAGGATACAGTCTCTTGGTAAGATTCGATAGCGCACGATGATTCTATCAGAATTTCTCCTAATCACTTACATTGGTCCCTTAATTAAAAGTTTAAACTTTGTTTTATATAAATATTATAAAATATCACACTTTAAATTCAAAAGAAAACTATGCTACTTGGAAACTAATCACTTAGTTCTGTCAAAGTAGGACTAAAGTACCTAATAACTGTGCCAATTTGAATATTATATTCAAAAGGAGACAATAAATAAACAATAATCTATCTCGATCAACTAAAAATTAAATAAATCGATTTATCTCGTTAATAAAGTAAAAGGCACACTTGATGCGGAGCGCGGGCGAGCGCGACATGTCCGCAGCACCGACCCCGCCCCGCGCGGCGACCGCTCGCCGGCAACAATTGTATAAACATGTTTCATATATTATTGTGTCATATCTTTATACAGGTTTATCGGTACAACTCGGGAGTTCGGCGGGCCAGTGCTCGGGAGCTCCGGTCCCGATGCTTTTTGCGAGGCGGACGCGAGCGCCGCGCGCCGAGAGGGGCTCGGCGCGACCACTACGAAAATAATCACCCAAACTTGGGACCGGTTTCAGGCCGCATCTCGTCCTCCTCGCACGAGGTAAAATGAAAAAATAATAATAATCCTCGGCAGACTAGTCGTGCCGATAGTGCTTAGTTGGGCCGCCGAGGAGATCGCTAGCGATGTCGACTAGCCGGAGATTATCGTACGGCACGCGGCCGCAAATGAGCACTTTCGGTTTTAGCTTGCCGAGGTCGACTACAATAAATAATTATTCGAGAATAATAAAACTGGAATACTTTGATCCACAAGACCATCGAGCTCCCGAGTAGTAAATCGACTGATTCCGCCCGTAGCGTGCAAATCGGTTGTTGTTATAAATATGCAATACAAGTAAGATTTTTGAGTTCAGGTGCAGAATCAGTCGACTTTATGTATGGTAACGAGCCACGTCCCGTCGACGCAGGCCTCGTCCGTATGCGGTGCGGCATCGCAGCTGCTAGTTACAAAATAAAATAATTATTACAGTTAAAGAGACTCAAAATAAATAATAAATTATTATCTTAAACCCTTAAAAATAGATCACGAGCGCCTTCTCGCGGTACAGTACCGAGCGCGGATAGGCAGTACGAAATAAATAAAATGTTCTATAAGCTAACTTTACAGAGACCACCGCTCGGCGGAGGATCATCGGGAAGACTTCCGCGAGCTACACAATAAATATCTAATATTATAAGGTGCCATTTACAAGTGCGTGCCGATAACTAAAAATGTAGGTACGAAACCACTATACTTCACACCGCAAACTTTCGAGACGCCAGAAAACACTTCGTTCGTTAACTTTATAAATTACAAGGCGAAGTAGCAAAATAGCATCGACAAACTGGAGATCATTCGTTGAGCGGGTGTGCGTGTGCGCGAAGCGCGACGAGCGGGACGCCGCTCGGGCGCTGGCTGGAAGACGTCGAGTAGGCACAATGTGACGGACAATCCTTAAGCTATGTTCGGTATAAGTTAACTTAGGACTAAGCGGTTGCAGGCTCTAGGCGATGACGAGGTCCCCGAACGCCGATGAGAGACGGTTGAACACAGGGAGTCGCTCTTCTTCAGGGTCAGGAGACTGCGTGCGGCGGAACGCGAATGCCGTGGCGTGCGCAGGGGGAGACATTGCAGGTGGAGAGTGCGGCGCCAGGGGAGACTGCGGGGCCAGCGGCGAGTGAGGCGAGCGCGGGGAGCGCGAGCCGTCGCTCATGTATGAGGCTAGGGAGCCGCCAGACGACAGGGACGCCAAGGAGCCACCAGGAGAAGGCGGTTCACGGCGCCGCGCCTCTTCTGCGTTGTGTACGAAGTGGCACCGGGGTCCATATGGACAAAATCCAACAGAGTGGAATGTGCGGCACAGCTCCGTCTTGTACTTAGGGTGGCGTTGCAAGTTGCGCAGTTCGCGCATTCCATGCGCAAATTGACACTTATCGCCATATTTGCATACACCGGCTTCTTCGAAAGGTCTGCAGAGTTCTGTCTTGTATCTGCTTGTTGCTGGTGGGGGTGGCGCGGGTTCGCTGGTGGTGCGCTCGAGCCGGCGGTGTCCGAGACGATCGAGTAGCCCGGCGAGGGCTCGGTGAGCTGGCACGGAAGCAGCGCGAGCTAGCACTGGATGCTGCTCCCAACTGACTGCACCAGATACTGCTCCAGCTCCCACAGGGCCAAGGGTCGCGCTCAGTGTGGCGTTCATCGTCTGCACTGGCCGAGATTGGTTCTGAAAAACGACAAAAATAATTGTTAGAAAATATGAACACTTATTCACGTTAAAAAAATATAACCACTGCTGACTGGTATTGACTACAACAGCACTCTAACTATTAATAATAATAGTGTACGTATTTACTAGTAATTTTACTTTACTATTATGCCAAAAGGTATAAAAAGGCATACGTAAAACGTAATTTTGTGAAATAGCTGTATTTGTACAGTAGAAAAAATTACACAATCTACCTAGAAGGGTCGAGTACCTGCTTATGTTAACAAAAAAAGCTATCCCAAGAGCTGGTTTGGTCGTCTACCTGCTCAGATTCATCTCGTTTTCACTAATGGTCTACATGTTAGAACGGTTAATGTTACCAATTAACCAAGGTTTAAAATGGCGTTTTTGATGCCCCGGGGGTGACTTGAATTTTAATGTTGCGTTTATAACGACCAGTCGATGCGTTCAAACCTTACCAAAAAATATTTTATTTCGGTTAATTTCCCAATTCCCATCCATATTCCCTTTCTAGAGATGTAATGTTAAGAGATGCAAATGTGTTGCGCATCTTTTGTTTTCACGGAGCGTCGAACCTGAAGCTATAGAGCATCACCATAACAATACTGGTGTTCACGCGAGAGGCAGTTGACACGGGCGCGACAGCCACGATCGCGGTGATTGTGCACTATTGTTCAACCATCGCTTGTCGCCACTATGACGAATAATCGTTTCTAAATTATTTGACGACACTTCACGCGAGGGGCAACGGTCGGTCGGTAAACGGCGTCTGTCAGTTCGATAACAGGACTACTTTGCCCATCTATTCATGTTACTATTAAAATTTATATTTAATCATCGGGATCAATCTGGGATGTTTGTGTAAGCAAGAAATTACGAAGGAGAGCTCCAAGTGTATTTGAGCCGATTATTTTGATAGAGAAGCAGTATGAAGGTCCGAACAGATCAGTTCGTCGTGGAACATGAGCTCTATACATAATGTATGAGCCGCCGCATCTTGTATGCGGCCTCAATCGATGTGAATGACACGTCATTGTATATTCTATTCGCCTCCGCCTCGTCCGGGGATCGTAAACACGCAAACACTTGTGTTTTGGAATACAACGGACAAATTATTGTTTGATACTGCGCTGTTTGTGGGCATGATGCGTATTAGAAGATTTTACGACTACATTACATTTCCTAATAAATACAATAAATTGGTAAGTAAATAGTAATACTATCACGGGATTTAATGGATGGAACCCTCGAATTAATGGCTCACGCCGACAAAGTCTACAACACTAGACGTAAGTCTTGCAGTTACCAGCAAACGGTTGGTAAACAATTACACACGAATGCTTTTAGTGGTGTATGAGTGCCTATTGTTCACTATGTGGGCAATAACCGGCTACTCTAAGACTGCGTCTGCGCAGTAACTATTTGTCCTTCATGAGAGATTGTTTCTGCCCTGTTCACATTACTTAAGGTAAACGTTGGAGATCTAGCAGACAATATAAATAACAAAGAAAAGTCATCAGTGTCCTACTCCAAAAACGTCGCGAAGCAGTGTCTGGTACGAAATTTATGTCCACTATATATTTCAGCTTAATGAAACAATATGACCGTAGAGTAACGTCAAAGGCGAAAGTGAAGCAAACAAATGAGCGTGTCAGTACAATTGCGGGTGAAATGTTGCAGTGAAAAGCCAGGGGTTAAGTTGGTGGCGGCCAAGTGTCGACGGAAAACGGTCGAGGCGTAATTAGAGAGTTATCAGAGCGGAACATTGGTTAAACGCTGCTTTCCATCGGACGTTGCGCTCGCGCAACCGAGCTCCAGGGAAAATTGTAATCACTGTCGATTTCAAATGGCCGCGGTCGTTGCGTTCGAAGCTGAGGGTAATCAGCCGGCAGCGCGTACACCACGATTGCGCCTCGCATATTATAATAACACATGTTTAGACTCTTGCTCTACGTCAATAGTTTACATGTTCGGGCCAACAAACTAATCCATAACACTGTAACGGGTGTTTGTTTAGTAAATATAATTTTAGGTAAAGGATGGTGTAACGAACGTTTCCAAAGATCCGGCGGGCACAGGTCGCGTCTCATGCTGCATGTGTACTGTTTTGGTTAGCGTGTGATGTTGTCAACGCGACAAACACGCCGACCGCTCGAGCCAATGTGTTTGTGTTTCTCATTATTATGGTGGCACCAGGTTGCATAATGTTCTATACATACTATTTTAAGCTTTGCTCCAAGTATCAATTACATTTCCATTTAGGAGCAAAATTAAATAACGCATTCAAATATCGATTGGCGGCAGACAAAGGAAGATTTTACCATAGTAAATGATGGCATATTTTGCTAAAGAATGACATAAGCATTTTAATATACGGTCGTAAAATATTTAAAGAGTAAACATGAGTGGCAATATTCAGATGTTAATATATTACCAGAACGTACCTACCAAGAGCAACGACATTACTGGCTAATAAAACGTACTGTACTGTTGTTACATGTATCAATTGTTATACAGCAAGGTGCTGTTAGTCAATTTCCAGGGTACAAGTTTTGGTCTTATTACATTTACAGGTATACTACTAAATTCAAATCGGTTCCCTTAGTTTAGAGCTTGCAACAAAAACACATGAACAATTAATGAAAATTGAAAAACTGTTTAGTCAGTAAGGTTATCGAACTCCAGCATCGCGCCGCGTGTGCTCGCGTATTTACGTTGGCAATCACTGAAAATTTACACCTCTTCTTTACTGTCGATGCTTTCCGAACCGAGGTCTCGCTAAATATATTCTCTTTACAGATAACCTCTGAGGGCAATGGCACCGAATAACAAAGAAAGCGAATTCGGGTTACTTATTTCCAGCAGATTTAAAACTTAACAAGTCAAATGTGTTGCTATTGTGATTGTGAAGAAACGGTTTAAAATGTGTATTATAAGTTGCGACGATTACTAAACGCTTTAAAACCTTAACCTATGCCTTGCACATTCACAATATCCCAACCTGACCTTTATTACAATCATTACATTTACGTAGGTATTTAGTGATGTTTCTTTGTGGTTAGTTTGCTAGATCATCGTAACCGGCGTAAGGACCGTAACGAGCATGAATTCGAATCATTAAGACACAGTGCCTTGCGACAATTGATACAACTATATAACTCAAACAAGAGAACTGCTTAATTGAACGTTAATTGGTTCTAATCAAATGCGTTCTATATTTAAATGAACTTTTAACGATTTGAAACTCTCAGACAGATACACATGCAGCAATAACGGACAAACGTACGCAGACAGAGAGGACAGTTTAAGTAGTGGAAATTTTGTAAAGCTAAATTATTTATGATTCGAATGAAAAGTTAGTTGAAAGTAATAAGCTCAACCAAACATTGCAACTATAGAAAGAACGTGGAGTATCAACTATTTCAAGTGGTTCATTTCTCTGAGGAGCCAAGCGAGGGTCTTGGCGATTGATCCTATAACGTTTATTGAATGATTGCGCGAAAACGATCACAGTCGAGATGTTGCGGTCCCCTCTGACAGAGACCTAACAACAATCTCCTAATAATGACCACAGTAGTCATTAACCTTTCAATGTCTGACGTCGTTGCCCCTTGCTGGTGCATAAAGTCGTTTATTTCAGTTTGCATAAAGTAGCTGACGTTGTTAAAATAATGAACGAGAATACAAGATTTCCCTCAAATGTTTGAAATATAGAAATTACCGCTTGGTGAGCGTTCACGCGAAATCGTGAACAATGGATGAATATTATGTGATTCACGCGGTGTCACTGCGTAGCCAGTGTAGCGCACTGCCAACCGGTATATTTCTAGACTTATGGCTATTTAAGTGGCGCATTTTACCACAATTAGACTGGCCTGTCTACAAACCATGCTTTACGCCAATCATATTATGAAACATGTTAAAATAGCGACGCAACAAGTAACGCGATTCGCTCTCCCACATAGCCCAGACATCCGCCCAAACGGTCACCATATGATTCAAAACAGACTGATAAATCGTGTCGTTTGATTATTATTATTTATTAGCACAGCGAACATTATTATTATTGCATTCAACAATAGTACGCAGTTTGTAGATTACGCCTGAATTTTAGAATACGAATAGTAGCAAATATTTCTATATTCTAATAAATAAATGTTGTGAATGTATTGTTATTGGTGTATATGGTAAGAAATTGTTCCAACTCTACAATATGGTTATTTATTGGTAGTTAGCCTGTATGTACACAGCATTATAAATATGGTAAACGTATCCACAACAGTTCACATAGTTAGCGACTGTTAGATGAGTAAGACCGGACGCCGGGCGTACCGCACGCATGCAGATGGGCACCACGCCGTGATTGCAATGCGAGAACACACCGGCTAAGGTATAAATGCCATCACATGTCAACCGCTTCTCTTTATTTATATTACGAACACCTACCAAACGATTGTCTGCTGGTTTATTATATTAGACGAAACAATGGAAATGTATTTGAAGAAGTAAGTAGGCAATCATTAACATAGCAAAGAGGAAATCACGTAGTACTGGATACAAGATTCGAAGAATTTTAAAAATTGCCTATTTACATCACTTTCCTGGTAGGGTCAATAACAAGTACAACTACATAATAAATGTCTATGGACATTTGTCAAGAGTGGGGTGGAACGGAGATAGATGTCGCAAATAAATTGATGCCTCATTTAAATAAATCGTTTCTTGCGACTAAGATTTAGTTATACGACTAGGAGCTGACTAAAGTTGACAAGGGGTCATCTGCATAATATATGTACCCATATCAGGATATGTGTTGCTCGTATACATTATCTACGAAATAAACCTCATTGTATTTATTGTCTTATTATTGTCACAGAATTCAGTTCATCTGTCTCCGATTTATGTTCTATGGGCTTTTTGTTACAATAACTGTTTTTGGGTACTAGATATCTGTAGAAAATAGATTTAAAGAAGTATTCATCTTTCCAATACCTAGGTTTATGATAGTTATAAGTACTCGTACTTATAGTGCCGTGTCGCGTCTCGTGTCGTGTCATAGCAGTGAGCAAGACGTGATGTGTGTTATTATGGCGATGCGATGGCGGGTGGGCCTGGCGATGGCGTGCCGCATGCATACAGACGTTCACCTCGGTGTCGCTGGCGCTGGACTTGCTACGGGTGCTGTGTTTATTGCGCGCGCGCCATAAAGCTCGCGACTCGAGGTGAAGCGGCCGTAAAGCAAATGTCAACAAAGGGCTTCGTTCAACTCCAGTATGTTTACCCCCCGGCCGCTCAAAGCGGAGGAAGCACGTCCCCCGGCTGGTCCGCTTTTAGCACCTCCTTATTTATAGTTACAATGCAGCAAGACACCGCGCCGCCATGCGCCACCGACTCGGGGTTGCCTTGCGAAATCGGACAGGTAATTTTTTGTGTTTGTGACTTTCCAAATAAAAATAAACTAAAACAGCTCACTAAGTATTTATGTTGCGTACCGTAGCTTGGCTGCAAACAACGTCATGACAACTGATCATTGTGTCGCGGTCATTAGTGACAAGCTGTTGGCCCTTACGTCAGCCGCAGGTCTAGAGTTGCAACAATTCCTTTGTCCGTATAATTTTTATTGTTGCGTCACTACCGGGTTATACTTTCCCCGCAAATCGTTCAACATGTATGACTCACGCGAAGGTAATAACATAGTTAAACATTTTCTGTGACTAATGCATCTTTGGCCCTTTTTAGTCACAATGTTATATGACAAGAATGGTTGTGGGCGAGACCAGTCTATTATTTGGAATGGACTTCGAAAGTTTTGAGGCATTAAATTGAAGTTGAGTGTCTAATTGTCTCGATATACAACTGTACTAACTTGAGAATGTCCATGTTTGTTAGAGTAGGTAACCCTAAACAGTAACGATTATCTTACAGTATACTGTCTAATACGTAACAAACGGGTTAGGCAATAATCTGAGCAGGAATTGTACTAACTAAATTACCAAGATTAATCATAGCTCTGCAAACGCTTGTCAGCTAGCTATTTAGAGCAGATTAGTGTTGAATGTTCTTAGTTGTATGTTTGAGTGTAGACAAGTCCATGAACATAAATATCCTAATTATGTTTAGCAATTGAATGACGGTACGATACTCTTTTGGCACTTTTTAGTATTCAAAACTACTTCTTTGTTATTAAAAATACGTTCATCCTGAATGCATATTCGTAAAGATGGACTTATAATAATAAGCATAACTTACAATTACGGTCATTTCATCCAACTCGTAATCGGGACTCACCTGTGAAAAAGAAAATACAAAATTAATACAAGAGGAACCAAACACAACAAGGCAAATAATTGCATATAACATAATGGAATGTGAGACTGAGGGATTGCACAAATTCTCAATTCGATTTAAAAGATTGTTAAGTACTTAATTTTTTTGTACTGCAATCAATAACTGATTGCTTTACTATCTTATTGCTTTTGCTTGCAAAATTTTATAATTAATTGTAATTTCTTTATTTGCAAAATTGCCGCAGTTAAGAAAGAATTGTAAAACTATTATTTGTTTGTTACGAAACGAGTAAATGTAAATTGGTTGCGATAGATATCATAAGTTCCCGAGCTATTTGTATACACACTAGCCCAATATATTCAACAAGGAGATACTCTTAACCGGTCTCCGTTGAAAGCGATAGCACTTCCTATAAGAAAGTAAAACGTACTCCGCTAGTCGTCCGGAAAACTTACATAGACGGCCCGATATAACTGCACTGATTATATTAGACAGGATAGATTGACTCCACGACGTGTGCCAAGTGGTGGTCTACTCATAATTGAAAGTAATTACAGGAGTAATACAACAATTACTGATTTACTGACGTTTTATGGTGTTTTTATTGCAACTGACTACACTTCATGGTTATTAGCTAACACAAGTGTTGTGCAAGCTTCTAATAAATCAGTTATGAAACGATTACGATCGACATCAATATTAGGCTGTTAATGTATCAGGTTTGAATTTATTGAGATGACGTTTACGATAACCTAAATATGGATTTACTAGTTCTCGTTATTCACTTTAAATAAGAAGAGATAAATAAACAACATGGCAACTGTGAATTTATTTCTTGTTCTGCTATGAACAATGAAATTTCGATAGTAGGTACACATGGCGTTAATTTGCAAACGTCCTTCACACGTAGCGATACAAGCGATAATACCCACATTTTCCGCTCCTAGTTACGTACAAATAAGTATATAGTTATATTCATTCCACACAATTAACTGCTAAGTTAGTTGCACGTGAAAATTACGGACAACAATACTGATATTACGCCACCACGTTTAGACGTGCGGTGTCACGACCCGAGCCGGTAATAGGAGACTACGTTTCTAACGCAACTGGGTGATCTCTAATTGAACCCGGCAGCGCGCGAAGGTCTTGTGCGGATCACGAACTTAGCAACACAATCTTATTGACCGAATGAGCTGACATTGTTATAACTTGAAAAGATTTTAATTCAATATGACGTAACAGGAACTAATTTTCTTGTGAAAAGGAACTAAGTAATGAAAATTATTTGAACATTTTTTTGTCGCAGTTGGTGCTATGTTGTATAGTCTTCTTATTCATTAATTTATTCACTTGTTAAACCTCTTTATAATTGACGAGTCACCGAGTCGCCGCACATCGGCCTTTATACAGGTTGTGGGCATCATAATCGGATCGACAAGGGCTTAACGATGGCGCTTTTCAAGTAAACGGGATAAAGTTACAGTCTGTAACATAGGACAAAAATATGGGTCCCTATAATTGTTTTAATGATATAACTGCCAAGCATCTATTGCGTCATTGTAAGCCAAGACAAAAAGTAACAAGAAAGATTTATTATGGCGAGCTATTAGCTAAAGTCATAATTCGTTTAAGTTTCATCCTAGGCCCACTTCCTTATTAGAAACACAGATCATCATCACGTGTCGGTTGGGCGCAAGTATTCATGGCGCCTCGGTTTTGCGGCGATCGTCGACCAGTGGGCTCGATCAACGAAGCAATCGGGGCCACTTGTGCTAATGAAACACTTCAATTGAATTGGGGACATTAATTCAGCTGGCGTATCGTGCTACTGTTTACATTGGTACCAAATAAAAATAGTTCTGCATTGCACATGGAAAAGTACTAAACTACAGACACAGACGAGACCAGTTCATCGTTTTATTAATTAGTAAGTAGGTAGAGGTACATGTTACTTTACACACTTGGTATATTCTTAATCTTGTTCAAATATAAGAAATGTAGTACAATATTTATTCAACTATGTACACTGTACACAGATGAATGATGAACTAAATAAATAACCTTTGTTGGAGCTTTCGTGATATCATCGTTTTCATTATAAAGTAAAATTAGCTCCATATTAATGTGGTTCTTACATTAAGGTTGAACTTTTTATTTGAATCCATTGCATTCCGTTGTTTTATGAAGTGGTTGCTTCATATATCCAGTGTTAATTAGACGTGAGATTAGATGAAGTAAGACAATGAACTCGGCAACAAGGCCTCAGTAGCAGAAACTACTTCTGTATTTAAATTTTAATGTCTTTTGTGCGAATGGAGGTCGAATTTAAATTATATTTTGTTAGCAGCATTAATTTAGTGTAAATTGCTAAATAAGTAGTTCTGTATGTCATATAATACGCAATATTTTAATGTAATAACCTGATATATAATACATATACAGATTTTATAAAAGCGATCATAATAATTTTATTATGAACGATAATACACAAGTAATACAATATAAGAAGAACAGTAAGTCGAATGCATAGAGCTAAGTATCAAGAAATATTCAACATTATCTAATTCATTACGAACCTTGTAGCAACGGAATCGATTGAAATACTTTACAAGTTTACATATTCATAACGAATTACATATTACTAGATCGACAGGTTTATAAATTTGTTGATGCTGACATTAACATTATTGGCATTTGTTGGTTTCTATTAAAATACAAACGACTTTAAATTACTTATTAATGATGGAACTTTATTATAATAAATTCGTTAACTTTATATATTCATGCAACTGATGTGACAATAAAATGAGCGATGGGGCCATTCAATTCTCATTCATAATATAACCTTAACCTGCTGCTTAGCTGTAATGGTGTAACATTAACTAGTGAGTTACTTAACATAAATTGTGTACAATATTATTACTTAACAAGTTAGCACAGTATTTACGGCAATAAGTAAGACATAGAAACGGCAAAAAATAAGACAAAAAACAACATTTATCTAAGTCTAAAGTAAAAACTAAGACTTAAAAAAGAAAAAGAACTATTGCAAAATCTAGAATGTTGAATAATGTAACAAAGAATTTACTCTTCTTTTTAGTTCATTAGGTATCATTAAAGATTCACGTCGAACTCGGATCGTTTGACACAAATTGGTATTCAAATAAGAATGAATCTACAAAAACTTAAAAGCCAATTGACTAAAACTGAAGATCAGCCGTCACGACCTTGAAGCCACAAAGAGTTCGCCGGCCAAATATTAATTAATTATTTATAACATAACTCGTTTGGCCAGTCCGTGGCTTGCGTGTTGATTCTCCACTCCACATTAAGATCCGGACATTGATCAATAGTATAGAATCGACACAACACTGCGCGTTTAAACTGAAAGTGCCTAGTCTCATCAGTCTTCATCAATGCATGGGAATAAGCCACATTTGAAAAGATCATTACTTTTAATAAAGCTTATAGCCACGAAACAAATGGGTGTCAGAGTAAGTAAATACGAATTCAGCGTGCGTGAATATTACTTAAACTGAAGAGTAGATAATATAAGATGGGGAACATTAAATTAATACATGTTTCTATTATTCGACATGCCGAAATAATAAACATGGCACTTCGATATATCAATAATGATGTTATTAAGACATTAGGTTACGCGGATCTATGGTACGGTTAGTAGGCACAGCGTGATGCACGCGACTGCGATTGCTGATGTTGCAATCACATGTAGAGACTGTCACGCGACCTCTGTTTAGCAATCGAGGGATCTAACATTTGTAACGATATTTAATCGTAGGTAGCTGCTTTGTACAAAGCTTCCCAGAAATTCAACGCAAATCTAAACAGCCAAAAAATATTCCACTAATAGTACAGAAGATATATTGAGACGAGTAGGTAGGTATAATATACAAACGACTCGAATGGGTAAATTGAGCGATGAAAATGTTTTAATTTCTTGTTTTTATTAAAACATTTATCAATATTATTAGAAAAGTATCGGCTAATTGCTATATGCAGAGGTTGAAAAGAAGTTGAAAGCGGTTAGAAAGACGAGTATAATTTTATTATTACGTGATGTTTATTCCGTTCTTGGTTATTCGATTTCATTCGCAATTAAAGACTTGTGAAACGATGCCGTTTACGCAAAGCTATTACAGCGCATAAGGGTTTGTCGATTAAAAACTTTAAGAAGTAGACAATTTGGAACACAGATGTAATCAAGTCGATATAGTGTTTGAAAGTGCATGATGGAAGGTCGGGATGAGACGGAACGGCCTTGCCGCCGGCTGTGCCACTTTCTCCGGTGCAGATCAAGAGCCCACGTGCGTTACGTACAATCTACAAAACAATACGTGTTCCACAAGTTCTGTTACGCCGACGCACTCTTTGGAACAGCTGACATAATCACCCAAAATTATTTCGTTTCTATACACGGACAATGCGAGGACAATTCAGATTACATTAGAGTCGGTATCTTCAGCAGTTTTGTTAATAAACGAAGCCTTGGTCTCCAACTGTGACGAGACATTCTCTTTCCATAATAATTATGACCCACAGTTTCGTAACATAATGCGTATCTTTTAAAATCCGTCGTGGTGAATATTTTGAAGTGTTGCCTTCTTATTCTCATTCAGACATTTTTCAGTAAGTTACAGTCATGCGGTTACCAAAATGTTAAACGAGTGGTTTGTCAATTGAGTTTAAAAGACTTTTACACTATATTTGGTTTAAAGGTGAATTCGAAATGTCGTAATATAGACGTAGATAGATACTGTAGCAGAAACCGTGATTTACGTAAAATACGCAACGTTGTCATCGTAATTGATTTTGACGAACAAACACTATGTTGTGTTAAAATGGGAGAAATCGAAGGTTGTCTTAACGCAATGGTGGCGTTGCAAGCTAGTTTCGGCAAATGTTGGCGGTAGGTGGGTACGTGCCGCGCCACCAACCGCCGTCGTTAAGCAATATTTTCACAATTCACTGAAATAGTGGATTAGCCACATTTGCTACGCAGCTCGTAGCCGATATGCCCACTTTGTCGGAGACTTATTGCTTAAAGTTAAACGTAATTGCAATGCGCAGTTAATGGAAAATTTTACAGATATAAATAACACAAAATTAAATTCAACAAATATCTTACTATAATTAATACCTAATAGTAAAAAGTATTTCCTAAAAATAAAGACAGCCAATTTCTTTTGAATTTGTAAGTCATGGTCCTAATGACTAAAGGTCCAAATAAATAACCGATTCCAATCCAAAATAATTAGATTTTTTACGTTGTACGTTTTATGGAGTTTTTGTCAGACACAGAGATCGATCCAGAGGTTTTGGATTAACTAAGATCGGTTATTAAATTGCAGGATTCACTAGGACGTTCTATTTGCAATAAATAAATCGTCGTATCAGTAAAGAGGTGTTAAAGCAAGAGAATTTTAATAAAATAATGTATAGTAGAATCATCGGTCGACCGCACCGGTCCGTAGAGTAAGGTAAGTAGGTGTGTGAGCGGATGACCTTCGTAGGAGGAGCAGGCGAATGGGCTCATCAACACCGCTCTACCACTCTACACGTATAAATTGACTTTAATTAAAGCCGACTAGTGACTACTTTTACATTAACATACAAATATAAGGCAATAGTTACCTTCCTTTTATTGCTTTTTTTTAGAATTTTAAAGTTTTAATGCTACGTTTAAGAATGTTAATTATTATCAGAGGTCCTTAATTATTTTGGGTCTGTTATGAGTTAAAATACCCCCAGTCAAGTGGTGTTCATCAATTGATGAATGGAGCGCACAATAATAATTCAGTTCATTTAGGGTCTTGGTGTTGGAGGGGTAAGATGTTGCGGGGGACGACGGAAGCGGTCCAACGTGCGGGGCACATTGTGCGAACATGGCCGCCTTCACTGGACGTCTTCCTTTGCTAATTACTTGTTATTATGTCTCCAACAACAGATGTGAAACATCCGTTCCTAACGCATTTAAGCTTTTTTTAGAGCGAATTACTCAAATTAGTTATAACTAATGTCTCCATACTCACAATTTGCTACACATAAGGAATCTTAGTCACAAGAATTTCCGTCATTCAAGGAAAACAAAAGTAAATAACATAAATGGCTCGATTATGAGTGTTAAATCATACGGTTTGCAGTGTAACTCATTTTAAAGCGTGTTTAAATCAAATTATACATGGTGCTTAATCCAAGATGGCGGCGCGGCTGTTGCAGATTTGCAGTCTTCTGTGAAATATGAAAAGCAGTATATCACAGATTTTATTCGAAGGAGTAGTTCATTATAAAGCTTGCGTAGTTACAAAAAGTGACTAAGAAAGGATGTGAGTAAAGTAGGAATAGGATGAATACTTCATACTTGGTATGAGACGTGTGTAGGCAGTGGTTCAAAGCTCGTAGATTAACAGATAGCTGTTTGCTGGGCAGGCAAGTGAGGCGTGTAGTAATAGCGAGCGGTTCTATTACAAACAAAAATAGAGAACAAGCGGGCGATTACATCTAGTTTCACTTTCGTTGGAGGCGCATGCGGGTCAGCACAGTGCATCGATGCGCCTGCGCCGCCTCCGTCTGCGCACACCGGTGGCCTCGAGTTGCGTTCACATTGCGTGCATTTACTATTAACGTCAATATAAATTATTTCCCTACTAGTTATTAACACTGCAATTATTTATACACACTTTTATTTAAATAATGCCGAAAATAAATGTCAATTTTCGGTGTTTGTGTAATGTCGATAGATTCAAATTGAAAATTACTCCACGCTATCGTACCGTAAGAAAAATTTCGATATATATTTTTTGCTTTGCTTTGCTCATTTAAATATAAAACGAATGGTAAATAAAAACACTGACAAAACGTGACAAGTTGAACAAACTGTCATAAAGTAAGCTCTGGGAGTAGCGATATGGGCCGTCGCCGGGTCAACTCAGATAACTTATGAACTGACTGTACTACTTTTGGATAAGTTATCAATGTGCGTCATAATATGATTATTTTTAAAAGCTATCCTACATATTTTGTGTGTTTATAGTATAACATGCCGTTTTAAATATTTAGTGGATAGTGGTGGTCATGGAAAGTCAGCCACAATTACGTGAAACGTGGTACCTGTTCGTTATCGCATTCGTTTTCACGGGTGCCGCTCATCGAACCATGGCTTTCCACGTCATGGCATAGACCACCCCATTTGTCACGGTGATGCTTCTGCCTATCCACTTGGCATGGTATCCAGCTTCATTCGAGTTACACAATCATAATTATAACAATGCTTACAGTCAGCAGTTTCTGTAGAATGCGTGTTTTTGCATAAATCTTCGTGTTTTTAAATAACACGGATTATTTGAATGTTAATGTGTCCGCAAGATACGCGGAGGAACGTTGTAAAGATAATTTTGGGTAATTAATGTAATTATGTTTAAGAATCACATATTTGTTGCAGTGAACCTAATAGTGATTCCTTTATGCTCGTAATAAAAGCAGGTATACGGTTTATTTTTTGTGGAGGCGGGGTGGTTGGGTATTATGGTGGTGCGCATTTCACGGTCCCTTGAGCAGGCAGGTACGTTCCACTAGTAGGGAGCACCGATGCGCGGACGCACCGATTTGATAATGCACAGTATTGTTGCACAGAATGCAGTTAGGGCAAGTTCCACCTGTTCGAAACCAGTAATTTTAAATATTACACTCACTCGCTGTTTAACTTATGTTTCATGAATAAACATTTCTTAGTACCTAAATGCATAAAAAACAGTCTGCAGTTCTGTAAAGGTTTTTATATTATAAAATATATTAAAGATTAAATTGCACACTGTCCCGAACTATCTATCATACTGAGTCTGAAATTTGTACAAATAATGTTGAAATTAAGACTTACACGCATCATCAGATGATGCCATTGTTAAGTGTAAAATCTTCATCAACATCATCATCTTCACCATATCAGACACTGCTGAACGTAGGTCTCCCCTAATGACAATGACATGATGATATTAAATGATCGAATATCCTCATTTGCAATGTAGGTAATTAAGAAGTTCAAAGCTTAATACATAATTGTAAACGTTAAATTACAATAAATTGGTGGCCGGTGTATGATTGATAGTCATGCATGAGCATGACTGGTCACAATTGAATAATGTTGAGTTAAGAAGTGTTGCGGCACGCTAGCTTGGCTCCATATCGGACGAACATCATCTACTGGCGCGGATAGTAACCAACTATACATTACGTAATTAGGTTTTGTCGAGCTTTTTATATCATCTATCGACGCAGATTAAGTCATGCGTACCTATTATAAGTTTTGCTAAGGCTGGTTTCATACCTGCGTGGCAAAAGTTGAGACTTGAGAGTAGGTAAATACTTCAGAATATTAAACGATCCCTGCTTCAGGGATACCACTTATTATTACAATTTGAAGTTCTAAAATTACATTTTCGTGAAAAAAAACTGGAGCATGTACCACTTTATTAAGTTGGCACATATTCACAAGTTGCATATCATCAAACAGAGACGGACACAAAGTGTAATAATGATTTCATTAGACACAATTTCGTGGCGTTAAGAGTATAGTGTAAACTGTGCTTTAAGTCTTAAACAGACGTTTCGGTTCGTGCACGAAGCAGGAAGTATTGTGGCTGCGAGACCTTGCGAAGTTCAACGGCTGGTGATGACAAGACCCACGCACCTACCACTGTGGCAGCACATTTTATATTCGCTTCCGCTACAAGAGAAACCTGACCTATGAACTATGCTGCATGTTGCAATCAAACATTTCTGATTCCCTCACATTATGCAAGTACTGAACGAATGGAGCTTGTTACATTCGCACTTGCACACTCATAAATTCATAATATTTTTGTTTTGTTGTTTATTAAACTTTGATAACATGTTTATAGGGTTAGTGGGAATATCACGTAATTGAATTTTCAGTTCCTTACTACCTCCTTCTGCACTTACGTCGCAGAGTAAAATAAAAACAACGATGCCAACATCGTCATCTGAAAATTAAATACCGGTTACCTTGAAATTGCTGCAATCGCATGTATGTAATAATACTAGGTACAGGTACGTGTGTTAGGCAATCGATAACAAAAACTACTTCAATACGTTGATTAAACGTTGCAGGAGGAAATAGAACTGTTAGAAATAAACTGAGACGAATCATTAAATCATTAAGTATGAAATTGGAACGTTGGATGTGCAGTATGACATGGGTTACGTAAAGGCGAGTGGACCGACACTGACCTACCGACGATGGCCGGCCGCGCCACTTTCCTTTCATTATTGACACACTATCTATAAACGGTCAACTACTATCGCTAAGCTGAGCTACGTGATTGTCGATATAAACACGACCACAGATATAGTCTACAAAAAATGGATGTGATCCAAAATAACTAACTATTGTGTTGCTATCCATTTGTTACAAAGTTAGCCTAAAATCGCGTTTGCTCGCCATGTTCGTTAATAAATACAACTTTACAGCGGATGTGTGGTTTGACCCGAAGTTAACACTTAAAAAACTGTGAAAAATAAACAATACCACATCCAAAGTTTGTATCATGTGTTTTCTTGATCTATGTTTTGACAATGTAAACAGTGTTAGTTTGCGGGTGGCCAGTCTTCAAGTGTTGCGAAATGTTACACAGCAATTATATGTGACGTGATTTCCAACGTAATGAGGATTGCAGGCGTTTGACACAACGCAAGCATTCGTACGACTTATCGTTATGCATGTGTGTGTTTGCACGTTTTATGCAATGCTAAAAATTGTTTATACCCTTTGGTATCAGTGATACAATACTACTGCCAAGCTATAATACAATATCATATCATTCACGTTCACGCCATACGGCTAACAATCGTAGTCACTTATCTGGACACGATAGCGGATATAAATAATATGTATTGCACCCATAAATAATACTACCGCTACAACAATCACCTCTTAGCTGCAAAACAAATTGAATTGAATATCTAAGAAGCCAGTTACCAATTAGTTCTTGTAAGCCTAGGCTACAACGGCTGTAAATTTAATGAGTGTTTGCAATGACTAAACAATATGTTTAGTAAGGTTAGTGGAACCCGGACACATATAGTTAGCTTACAATACAGAGTGACGCATCCAGTGCGTATCCACGTAAGGTCGCCCGATAGCAACCCGGTTGCGCAGCAAATGTTTTAAATGTTATGTTAATAAGTATAAATACAATACACAGGGCAATGAGTTGTTTGTAATATTCTACTCGGCACACCAATTACTCAATAAACCTAAAGTGTGTGTGTTCAGTATTCTTCGAGTACAGTTTTGTTACGCTACTACAACGTCGCCTAGAAACCCACAAAGTTTATAAATATTTAAAAAGATAAAGGTGCAGTTTTAACATTGTATTCTAAACAAAACAATATTGTAGTTAATGGGCTTATTCATTAACGCATTCAAGAACAACAATGTAATTTTAATGATACACTCAAGGATGGAGAGCACAGTGAAGTAACGTTGGAGTAGGTCGGGGATATGATATGATACCATAAAAGTGAAAGAGTTCGAAAGTTCACTTCCTGCAAGGCGAGTGCATAAGATATCGCGACACGCGCGGATTATAATCACATCGCGGTAACACAACGTTTGTGCAACGCGTTTATGCAAACTGCAATCGCGCGAAACATGCGCAATGTATGACAATTAGGACTGGTGCTTCACTATTACCAATACAGTCATAATTTTACGGAATAGCTTTTGAGATCAGCCTAATAATCGAAAGGGACAGGAGGCTGCGTTGAGGTGCATGGGTCTTTGGTGACCATGAAATAACACGGAAACCGATTCGTTTAGTAACGCTTGAAATGCTCGACCTGGTCCCTAATTTTGAAAGAAGTTGATTTTGTACCGTGAAATAACAAAATCAGTGAGAGAGAACATTGAAATGAAAAAGTTTAGTGCATAGTCTACTGGCTGCAGGCTACTGTCCGAAAAAGCTTTGGATGATGTTAAAACCGGCGCCAATGGTGATGTTTCCAGCGCCAGACTGGCGCTGTGCTGGGCCGAGACAAGTCCTCTCAGCTTGCCCGAGTTATTACGAAACAAGAAAGGAAAGTTAAAATCGTTTCCACTGAGAGAATGTAGCTCC
Source organism: Spodoptera frugiperda (assembly GCF_023101765.2). Taxonomy (NCBI): domain Eukaryota; kingdom Metazoa; phylum Arthropoda; class Insecta; order Lepidoptera; family Noctuidae; genus Spodoptera; species Spodoptera frugiperda. The sequence goes on along the minus strand of NC_064217.1, from coordinate 6,401,869 downwards.
AATGGGCTCACAGCCAGCACTGCAGGCACTATTGTGCCACATTACATCCTCGCGGTTATCCCCGCTCCGCTCGTGACGTAATCGCAGCTTTACGACAACTTGCACTTTTTTGTTTGTTTACCAAGTAACGAGCACACTGCGACTTGACGTTTTCCATTCGAATCGAGCACACCATCTTATTAGCATACTTAAGTGTGTTTCTATGAAAATTATCAAATATGGTATTCCAAGGCACAGTTCAGGTCGTTTAACGTTTGTGTAACAATATGTAACACAATTGTTATTGATTAATAAGTTAAATAAACGTGGGCTTCTACAACCCGACCATTTACATATTATGTAATTGTATCGTAAGTTAAGTACCTAAGTACCTAGTTACCAACGAAGGTAGTAAGGTAGATATTGCAGTAAGTAAAGTTACCTAGGCTATTAATTAATTCGATAACTACAATCGACTAAATTAAGTCAAAATAACCAACTTACTTAACGCTTTTATACAATTTGACAAAACGCGTTATAAAACCGATTTTTGGCAATCCTACGTAATTGCATCTTAACTATTAGTTACATCTGTTGTGTTGTGCAAAATCTAGTTCTTCGACCTACAAAACTGACCTTCTTAAGCTTAACCAGAATATCAAAATGTTTTGCTATTGCATAAGTTGATGTGTTCTTTACGAGCAATTATGTAAAGCGGTGGATCGCGTCGAGCACAAGTAGGTAGGCGAGAGGTTGCCGTGGCTGTAATGGTAAAAGTGTTACGCGGTGTGCTCGATTCTGCGCGCGCGCTGTGACGCAACGACCTCAGCGAATGTATGCCAAAAGTGCAGTCAAATCTCCGATATTCGATGCCCACGAGTTGCTACACTTATCTTCTGTAACTGTACCATTTTAAAATCGTTTTAGATTGGTATAATCCACTCTCTATTTAATGAACAAACCTAAGTTTATATGTGCACAAAAACAGTTGATAGGCAATGCTGGTTGTAAAGAAATAGGTAGATACTACATACCTACTTAAATAGGTGGATACAGCGTAGTTTGGTACCGGTTTTGATAAAATACATACGTAAAGTCACCTTCAATTCGGCAACTAAAGTAAGTAACTTTGAAAAGTAAAAGGAAATTTAATTAGACGATGTTATTTTCGAATACTTTAAATAACCACGTTGTTTTCTCACAACGCTAATGTTTCGAGCGGTTATCAGCCGCAGTGATAAGATACAGTACAGTACCCTTTGTTTATGCGTTGCACTCCAGTATAAGACCTTAGATAATGCATTATCTACACGAGTATAGTAACTAGTTATTTGCTTACTCACCCGATGCTTACGTCTATTCTTTGTCTACCTGGGAATTTCTATATATGTATGTATGTAAACGAAACAACCAAGTTAGTTATGAGTTAATTAAAATAAATATATAACTTCACCATCATTCAAATACGGCATGTTTATTAGACATAGATTGCATCTATAATTAATTTTGAAGCAACAGTATTTGATCAGCAGAGGTCACAAGAAAAATCAAGGTAAGGCCAGTCAAATAACTTTAACCTATGTTAATATGGCATCAAAAAGGTAACACTAATTAAAATTATAAATAAAAATTATATTCCAAATACTTTGACAAGGTTTTTTACATTCTCGCTAGCCAGGTACAATACATTTCTCGCTACGAAACCTCTTAAAATTATTCTAGACGCATTATTTATCAGTTCGCTTATCATTAACTAAACAACAAATTAATCGGACATCATGCCATGTTGCACACAACACACAAGACTTATCTATTTCAAAGAAAAGTAAAGCTAGTAACTAATAACTGTGTTTCCATTATTACTCTTATCGAAGATAACAATGTTATGCCGCGCTCAGAATAAATAACAATCCTTTCTTGTGATGAATTGAATAGTAAAATTCTGTTACGTTGATGTTTTATAGTTACACAATTAAAATGCAACCGGTTTGTATGTTTCAGTTTACTATGGTAAAAGTGAGGAATCACTTTCTACTTTGGTTACCTCTCTACCTTGACCTACAAAACGCCACAGTCGTATGTTGGTCAAGGTTCAGGAATCAGAAATAAGGAGTTTGTAGGATTTGCATTTTGCACGAAAAGATTTTATAAACTGTCATTTTGTTAATACCCCGAACTCTTGAATATATCTACAGATGAATAGAGTACACAAAGAAGTCATGAGAAGGAAATGTCTACTACATTCCTTTAGAGGAAAATAACGTCTAATTTTAAGAAGTTTTGCACACTACCAAAATCTTAGGAGACGAACTTGCCGTGACACAAACTCAATTATTCCCCATACCAAGTTTGTATTCAATATTATTTTGTTAAATAAAGAGACAGAACTCTGAACTCATCAAAAACACGTTTCGATATACAGCAAACGGCCGTGGGCAGGCATATGACAATGTCGTTTGTCCGACAATGAACTCTCGCATTTACTCTGCCGAAACAATTAGCGACGCGTCGCGAATCTAACGAGACTATTTACACAGCAAACGTCTTGACGACATTGTAGAGGCTTATTACGGCAGATTCCACCAACTATTCAACAAACTTGGACCGAACTATAAACAATAACTTGGAGAACAAGTCTACATAACCATCTAATTCAAACAAAATGAGATTCTTAATATGACATTGCCATTAGGAGAGTAGACTATCGCGCTAGCAACGGATTCATCGGTATCGAGCAAGAAACTGGTTCTAATGGTCAAATGTTACTCGGTTCACGTTAATTGTGTGTGCGACCTCTTTAAAGTTTACCTTGTTGTGCCAAGTGACGTTGTTACAATACTTAGGTATTTCAAAATGCGTTCCACTAAGGAGAGGTCCCGTATTGAATTAGGTACCTAATTAAAATGAAGATTAGTGTAAAATGTAAAGACATAATAACTAGATAAGTACCTAATTTAAATTGAAAGATTGTTTCCGTGTTTATTATTGTTTAAAAATACAAATGTCTTGCCTGTATTGTCAGAAGTAGTTATCTAGCAATTGAATAGATGTGTCGTGTGAAGTACACAGCATTCACTTTTCCTTGTCTAAACAATTGGTTACGAAGGGGACTTAATAATGCTATTCTCAAGATTATGGTTACATGAAGTTGCGCATAGAAACAGATTGTAATCCATACAAGTTACGAGCACACTTCATAAAAGCTACATAGAAAAACGTGGCTTACACAAAATACCTTATTTTATGTGAAGTAGATGGACATGGATTTTATAAACACTATGTGGACAGCGAGGCCATTGTTGTTACTTCAATGGCAACCTGAAGTGTAAAACCTCTAATCTTTACATCAAATTGGAGTCTAGTGTTTTTATACAAGTATGAGCATGAACTTAGTGGCGTCTCCACGTTGAGAAACGAAACGTTCAAGGCGAGCTACATACCTATTAAAAATCTTAACAGTGTTGACGCATGTTTAGAAAGCGGTACCTTGAAGAGTGTTGACCACATCAGAAGGAGCGTATGGTGAAGTAAACGGGCAAGGCGTCCTCACTTGAGGCCGTTGCGCTTCGGGGGAACAAAGGGTTGACTCACGTCCGGGCTCCAGTCGGCGGAGAAAGGAGCCGAGCTAAAAATAGTACACTGGCAGTTACGAGTGCGGCCGTTGGACCTGGCCTACGCAGATCGTGTCTTATACTCTTGCCCAGACACAGGCTTCCCAATTACCGAGCTACATATTAACGCATGTACCTACTTAATTATCTTAAATCTAAAATGTTTCGTACATCAACCCAGCCTACATAGTTAATTTTAAGTTATCCCCATACCATGCTAAATAATATTTTGCTTTTAGGCATGAAACTCGAAAGTATTTTTGTTTATGATTGTAACTACAGACCACGGAAAAACATGCGGTGTATAAGTATCTACCTTTGTAATGTAAGTCGGAGCAGGAAAATTCTGTTCCGTGAAATAAAAACCAAGTTATGTATTGAAGGTGTCCCAGACGGTATCGCATTTCGCCAATAGAGCAAGAGCATACAAGGGAATTCTAAAGTTACTTATTGTGTACAAACGAATGCTACGCTAGCACTACTGAACTCCCACGATCGACACTTATTGTTTGCGTTGCACTCAAACATTTCTGCAACGTCTAGGTGTTGGGAAACGACAGTGGAGGTGTCGACTTTGAGGTTAAAACCGGCTGTTTGAGAAACCTTTCGAGTTTAGATTGCGAAAAGCGTGGAAAGCTTGTATTTACTTGCATAGAATTATACAGAAATTGTCTAGTACGGCATGATCAAACATTTGACTGCAATCTTAAGATTTTACGCCTCCGAATGTGAATGAGAAGCTAATCAAAGTATGCTTGTAGACTCTCAACTTAACCAACATACAGTTCTGTGGAAGTTAGTTTATGACGTCAGACAACATTTTGGTCATACAGCCATACAATCAATCTTTATCAGCACACGTGGAGAGCTAATCGCGTCGCGTGACGACCTCCACGCCGTTACTGCTCACACAGTTCTGTTTATTTTGGATGCGATTAAAAGTGTCTATTTTAACCAGTAGAATTACATCCACAGAAATCATGGGAAGTGCTGGTACAGCTACCTATATTTAAAAATGAGACATATACATAACATACCTACTACAGTAGTAAGCACAGTCGACTAAACTGCAAGTCTAAACGCACTTATAATGAACGTGGTGAAGGCCAGATGAGATAATATGAAATCGCACATTTCGTAATAAAGATAGGTAGATCGCCATACATGTTAGCCTCAGACTTAATGTAGGATCTAGTGCACTCAATAAACACCAACACTCAATAACAACCAAAGAACTAGAAGCACAAGAGTAAATAAGGTAATAATAGGTGATGTGTTGCGATTTTGCGAACAATATCGGCAAGTTGCGTGCAAGCGTGGCACGAACACGGTCCGCCGCCCCACGTGATTACACGCCTTACTGACCAACTAACTACACTGGCGAAATAGTTAACACTGCCAGTCGCTTTGGATTGCTTGTAGTTTTTCACCAAAAATCGTAATTTGGGAATATAACCAGTAGGTAGGTACTAGGTACCAATGAATTGTGTTTGTATAGAATGAATGATTTAAATACCTACTACAAGTTTAATAATAATTCCTTCCATCTATGTTTCCTCATAGCTAACTAGTTACAATCGTTAACGGAAAATTATACAAAAAGCCAAAAAGTCGTATCGAATAGGCCTACCTATTGCAAAAATACTTATTCAGACATGCCTATAACATACAAAATCTCACTGAATACAAAATGTTGTCAGGAGCTTCCCACCAATAGTTTTGGGACAAAGAGGAGACGGAACAAAAAGCCCTTTATCTGAATCTCAGAGTGGAACAAAAAAAAACGCAGCGGTTGTATTTGTAAATAGATGGCAGGTAGAAGAAGGTTGTAGGTGTATTCAACGGTTTAAAAAGATTTTTTTTTGGAATCGAAAAATATAGGATTTGTGAAAAAAAGCTACACGAATACGATGCACCTTTCCAAATTCCCACTGTAGTTAACTATTATGCATTAAAGCATGCAGTCTGCTATAGACTTCTATACTAATTAGTGAGAAAAATTACTGTGTTGTAAGTGTTAGTGAAATTATCATTATCACGCTAGAAATTGAAATACATGTGTTTCTTGTAATGAGAGTAATTTGTAGTTTGAGATTTTCATCACAATCATTGCCTCAAAAGGAACTAAAGAAGCAGCATGCTCACAAGCAGAACCTTAAACGCATTTTAGTTTTACTAACACTTCTCCTAATTAAGCCATTTTCAGAAATCGCACACTTGTTCAAAGCATAAGTAAATCCTTAATACATACATAACTAACCCTCTTTCCTTTTCACGTGCACTTATATACTAGAGCCATACAACTCAACACAAAACAGAATATCCCCGAGCAACAAGTGTCTTTTACGCAAAGTAAAAGACCACAAAAACTTCGAGCAGGTAGCTTTTAGACTGATCAAACCATTTATAACCTTAAAGAGTACACAATAAGACCGGTTTCGCTGCATCATTGCGAATAGCTTCCAAAACTGGCTTCGTTAGTCGATTTTGATCCCTATCGAGATAGCTTTAGTTACGTTTCATAGAATCCACGACCATGCCATGCCACTTAGCTTCGTCTGTAACTCACCCCTGCCGAGATTTGAAGAGGATCAAGCATTTATTTAAACACGCGAGATAGGCATGACTATTTTAATAAAATTCAATATGAACAAGATGAAAACTGGTTCAGGTACTTTTGAATCCTGATTAAGAAATGACAGGTTGGCTTCAGGGGTTCCCGCGGATACCTTTTAATTTTACACATTTATTTTGTTGTCATACTGGCCTTAGAGCTTACTTTTTCGGTCTTTGTTTTTTATTTGTCCTGCATGATTAAACCGAGGGGCATACCCGTGCGATGTTAGTATACAAATTCACGAGACAAGAAGTTAACCTAAGTACACGTATCTTCCGGTGCCTGTGTGGCAATCAAATACATAACCTCTTATTAGTACTTTTACTTTTCTACGGAAACTGCCTACTACAAGCTAAGTCGTGTTAGATTCTGAGCTAAACTAAAGCTAGATACATTACGAAGGAGTATTCCGAACAAATTGTTGGATGAATTAAATTTTAGTTTAATTTAATTTAGCTTTATCGCACTTTGAAATTATATTTTTTGTCAAAAAATTAATGCTGACAAGTTTAAACGAAATTACGAATAATATTAAATAAAGTTAAGCTGGGTATTTTTATAACTTTTTGACCACTTAAATGACTTTAGTCTAACTAGGTTCATACTTGATTAATTCATAGAAGACCAACTGAGTACGATTACAATTTATTCGTCACTTAAAGATACGGTTGTGTGTAAGTACATTTTATCGGTTTCGAGAATAAGCTCCCGTCTTGCAACTTTAGTAGCAACGTAACATCATGCGGGTGCACGCAAGTCACAGCAACTGGTTTTACTTATTTTCCGTATCGTGTAATTATGGTATGGTGGCAAGAACATTGACTTAGGCGGGAAATTAACTGCTCTTGTGATCACTACACCAGAAACAAATTGAAAAAACGTTTCAACTTTCATAACTAGGTACAATTATTGCAATCGCCATAAACAATAAAGTTTAAATGTGGGTAATTCAGTGCTCAGAACGATCGTTGTGTGACAATTATCCCAGTCAGAAATTATAATTTATGAGTTCTGTGACCCATAAAAGGCTATTATGGTTTGACTGTTCTTTGTTTTTTAACCCGACTGTAGTTTAACATAAGTAAGTTTTACTTTTCCTAGAGAAATTAAAATCTACGCATTTTTGGTAACAATTACTAAACAAACATAGGTTTGCACATTAATACTGATGATACATAGGTAGTAGGTAGGTAAAATACAATAACGTTATTTTCAACGTACCTAGTTACCTTATAATAACAACATTAGCAGCATGTTACAAACCGCGTACCTATTTATGCACCATATTAATGCCGAAATAACTACCTATACCTATTAACTGTGAAATAACTAGGTATGTTGACTCCATTAAACATTTCTCATTTAACTTGGTACCTAAATTGGTTTGTAAGATATTCGTCTAAGTTATCCACCTTCACTGATATGTTTTTAATTTAAATATCTATTTGTAGGTACTTAACTAGTAAGTAGTAAGGTTATAATTATTGTACCTAAGAAAATACCTAAGCTATTATAAGAAAATACCTAACCTAACTTTATTTACACCTATCACTTCCAAAATACCTAGTTAGTCGTGGAATCGTGGAAATAGTACAATGGCCTTTACCTACAAACATTCTACACTTCTTCACAGGTTAATTGTATGAACACTTGATATCAAACATCTAATCGGTTGGCGGATTTATCTTTGATAAAGTGGGTACGGGGTGGCTTAGCATATTATTACCTACTTATTTGCACAGCAATTTATGTTCTTACTTAAATACTCAAATGTTGTCTGAGTTTAGATATCTACTGGATCATTAAGCGAACGTAAGTAGGTACGTAATATGTAACTACAAGTAATTGCTACCATAAAACTGCTGATATGAAGGTATTTCTACTGCCACGATGTGATAGTAATTAATTTTGACATAGCATTAGCATGGAAGTGAGTACGCATTTTCGGTCTTTGTATTTTGTACAGAAAGTCATTCGAAATACCTACGATTAGGTTTTAAAAATATACACTAAATTGTTATTTTCTGCCAACAAATAAATAGCAAAAAGTAGAGTAGAGTTTTGAAAGAAGGGTACGCGCGGCCCGGTAGGTTCAAATTTGTTTATCAAGTTGTTGCAAGAAAACTAAGATCGTGACTTTTGTTGTCGTAGGTAAGAAAACATAAAATCACGTAAAGTACGTTAAGTTATTGACGTATAATAAAATAAAATAGGGAAAATGTAAACTCCATAAGAAAAAAATAATAATTTACACATACCTTCAAGAACAGATCACCAAAGTCGTACAGCGCAGACTGATGCATTATGGCAGTAGACATCATGCAAAACCAACTCGACACTTAATCCAGGTTTTAGTGCTTAATTTTCTCGTATCAAATATCTGCAAACTGACTGATCCACTGAAGCACGAATTTGTAAGGTAGACAAAATCACTGTAATTTTTAGGTTAGCCGATGAAAAGTTCACGATACTTTTTAACGAGAATTTTATGAAAACCTTTACAAATATGGTCCTTGTAATAATCTAGTAAATCGTTACGCTTTTGTTTTGTCGTTCGGTGACCACAGATTGTGTCCGAACTAGTTGGCCAGGGGCTGTTTTTTTTTAATTAGCCCTCCACGATTGAGCCAGATCAGTTATTTTTTGAACACAATTTCGCAATCGTTGCGAAAATGTACAAAACAGTCCTTTGTTTCGAAATGTCTCCTTCACTTTTTCGCGTCTATACGGAAATTCACAGATTTTGGTCAAAATTCTGCGCGAACTGTCACGAAGTCAACTTTTATGATAAAAACTCTTTTTAGGTTATCGACTGTATACTCCAATACTTTTTAATTCTGGGCGTATAAATCGTAAGATAAAAAAATAAATCGCAGAGTCAACGTCCGCGCAAGACGCACCACACGTACATTCCGTATCACGCTAGCTCGCGCACTGAGCTTGTTGTGTTCGGCTTCGCCCGTGAAACGCCGGCAGGCCGGCAGCGGGCGGGTGGATTTTGTTTTCAAATCAAACAGTGCGATCACGTTTTGGAGCGAGATTCGTTTTGGTTCGGGCGAGTTCGGCAATATTCGGCTGTATGTTTTGTTTGTTGCTCCGCCCGCCATAACAGTCATACAAAAAAAAGTCAGTCATCCCATCTTTTATTATTATCTACTGTAGGTATACAATTCTACATAACAATTTGAATATTTTATTGGTTTTAAACTTTTTAATTTTCTGTGAATAGAATATACTTGCTTGTATTATTTTAATATGTTTTTTCGTCAAGTAAGTAGGTCCCTAGTTCCTAGGAACTAATTAGGTCTACATAGGTAAGTAATGAAGTAGGTAATAACGACGTAGCCTTTAAAAGAGACAATCGACCAAGTCACCAGGTATACTGTTCAAGATTATGAGCTGCTTGCTATAACTAGTCGAGCTCTCCTCGAATCATAAAAAAAATAAAAATAAAGTTTTGTACCAAAAATAAATTGTCTTTTTCCAAAAGTCGATGTGCATTGTCTATGTCCTGTATATCGCTGGGTACGGGTACAACTGAGAGAAGGTCAACTACGCTTCAAAGAATTCCCTAATAAATGGCTTTTCTACTTGTGTAGGTACTTCTACGTTGAAGCCAAAAATGTATTTAACTTGTGGCTTAGTTAAGTGGTGTAGTGTAGTGCAATTCACTACTAATTACCTAGTCTATTCACTCATTAGCCTAAATTACCTATCGGTTCCTACCTAATTATTTTTTTACAAAATAGTAACTATTGTTATGTTATGTACTGTGTATAACTATGTTGTGTTTTGAGGAAAGCCCTGTCACTCTTCGAAAGTGAACAATTTGCCTATTTATTTATTTTATTTAGGTATTTATTAAATAATCGAAAACAAATGTTACTTAAAAACAGTTTATACAGAATGACTAGCTAGGTAAATATAAGGCAACATGCACATTCAATTAAATATATCAATTTATCAAGATAATGTATTAGTTTATTGAATTTGTGCCTAATTGAATGACAAGTCGTCGATAAAATACAATTTTAGCTGTTTTTAGCAAGGAAGTCGGAACGGATACCAAGTAAATATGAGTGATTCAAGCCCTGTATAAAAACTTGCGATTTTAGAGCTGGTTCCACCAATCGAGACGTCTTCCAGTCACCCGAGCAGGTAGCGACCACAGACGTGAACAGCGATTTTTAGCCTTTGAAGATGGATACAGTGTTATCTAGGTAGGCATTTGGGCTTACTTACCTAAGTACTAAAATAGTGGTGTTTATAAAAATACCATGATTCCGTTCTCAGGATTATAAACTCTATTACTTAACTCTTCAAACATATTTGAAAGCTTATCGTACGTTCGCTGATTCTCAACAACAAGAGCTCACCTTAACCGCCCGCGTCCGCGTCTCGGGAACAACTTTTTATTATAGCATTCGTTGGTTGCAAACCCGTTTGACGGTTTTAGTGTTATGCGCTATGTTGCACACACCAACGTTAAAGAATCGGAATCGAGCCAGCCCTTACATTGTTGAGAAAATGAGACTATACCGAGCCGTAATTGCGAAGATTCATTTTGCTCCATGTGAATAAATTGGCTAACATTTTTGTTTACTTACACTACTTCGAGAAGATTTTACTTACATTTTAGTGATAGGTTGTTGTACTATAAGTAATTATGTATTATACCAGTTTATCTTATGGTACTGTTTTTTTAATTTCTGTGTTTCCCTCAGTGCCGGCGTAAGGGCCACTGACACCCCGGGCGAAAATAATGTGGCGCCCACTTGAGGGAAGCAATATCAAGTGTTAGTAGTAGTTTTTAATTTTATTGACGCCCCCCAGACTTTGTCGCCCTGGGCCATCGGCCCATGTCGCCCCTAACGCCGGCACTGGTTTCCCCATACGGTTAACAGTCCTTCTGCAATGAGACGGATGCCGTCACCGAAATCGTCATGAAAGGATTATTATTATTAGTATAAATTGTCAAGAGCTAAGTTCTCTTACAACATCAATATAGTTAAACCAAGTTTTTGCAGAAAGATGCGATCAGACATCAGAGAAAGGTGGGCCGTGGGTGCTACTGCCCATTGTCCTCCTGATATAATCAGTATTATGACACCCACAGTTATGGATGGGGATGTATGTTCCGAGCTCAAGACTCCTTGTTATTCAAACGATTCCCCCATATTATATATAATAAAGCAACTAGAAAGGAAACCGTTACACTTATTATAATTAGTTAATAAAGTAACTGGACCTTATCACAGGAAATATATGTATGTATGCCGACAAAATAACAACGCACCTAACTAGCGTTGTTTTTAATCTCACATTATTAAATAACACGAGCTAAAAACTTCCTGCGAGAATTTAATTAATGATGTATTCCACCGAAGTCATTTAAAGACGCAGAATTATGAAGAAATTTCTAAAATTAGGACACATTTTATACCTAACCCACTAAGTCAAATAGTATGAAAAAATTAGGAATCTTATTATTCTTACAAATTGCTGGCTGAAGGCTGGAAGTCTCTCATGGGAAATATTTTGAAATGCGAGCTGAAATATAAACTGGAGCGATGTATTTAGGGGTCTCTTGATCATAATGTGGAATCCCACAAGAGCTACCTTATTTCATTCCTTTACTGAAGAATTATAATTTATTTCAAAGAGTTATAAGTTCTGTGATTTTTAAAAACATAGTTACTATAGATTTTTCTCCGTTTTAATCATTGTGTGATCGAAATATTGTGGTTATGAAAATACTGTGCAAATTGAATTCTTCTACAACAAGATACAGACTAGTATACAAACATATATATTTGCAAGAAATTATTGCACAATATTATGAAATGAGTTGTAAAACCAAAAGAAAAATTACCTAGGTTATAGACAAAAGCTTACTATTTTATTCTAGTCCTTTACTTATTTGCATAGTACGATACTTATCTCTGTTAGAAAACCTACAAAACACGTCTGGATCAACAAAAACAACGTTCCGCAAAGAAGAACTCAGTCAAAATATTTAAAATTAATTTATTCACGGAACCAAACGTCAACAGAAATGTTTGTTGTGCGACCGCCTTAGTATATTATGGGTCAGTGTCAAGTGTCGGTCACGTAATGCTTACTCCTAAACTTATGGCGCTTGGTAGATGGTAATACAATACATTGTGTGCAAACAACGCTAGTGATAGCTCAGATAGCTGTTGACAAAGCTATAGCTACACATAATTAGTGATTCAGCACCCCACTATTATTACTACGAAACCTTGGAATTAATCAATCAATGTCCTCGTGTTTTTTACAATTAAAAATCATCTGGCAGCATATAATTTAGTATGCCATTAATATTACATTCTTTTTCGTGATTGTACCTAATAGCTGCTATCATTGGTCTAAATAATATTTGCTCGCTTCATTCGTTCTGTAACAAGTTGTCTGATTGACAGACTGACGTAATAATCAACGTGTATATAGTTTTTGTAAACCCTTGCACCTATTACAGATGATGAATTTTTTGACACATTTTTTACATGTTACTGAATACATAGCTAGCATAGCCCACAGAGGTACCGTACTTAATTGGGATAGATTCATGATAATAAACTCGTAGAAGTGGATTAATTGAGTTGACGTATTATTTTGGCACTTCTCAAGTCCCAACTGTCCCAATGACTTGATTTTATTACAAAATGGTACGTTTTCAACGGATTTCTTAAAAACTTAGTACCCAATCTGTGAGATCCAAAGTATATTTTCAAACCAGATTTTTAAAGTTATTTTATTTTGTAATTAGGTACACTAAGATTTTATGAGTTTCTAGCATATTGTTAGGGTCTTAAAGTTTACGTACCGTACCGTAAAATGTATTTCGACAAAATGAAACAAAAGATAGCATCGGGTACAAAAAGCTTAGGGACGACCCTGAATATTCAAACAATCACTTCCTCTAGGGTACCAATAATAAACCTTACAAAATAATGTTCCTTGTAAAAACGGGCTCGCATTTAACAATACGATTTCCTTTGACCCAAAGGATACTTTTGTAATAATTTAACATAAATAAAGGAACAATGTATTTAACTCCACTAGCGTACAATTTTTAAAGATTTTTTAAATCTATAGAAAACATTAGTTCTTTACTAATTACGTAACAGTATTAAAGAAATACTACTAACTTATTCCTTACTTCGTCTGAAGAGTACAATTGATCATACCCCTTTCTTAATTCCTCATATATTAATGAAGCAAAATAAATCCCCACAGGCCATATTTATTAGTTAAGATATTTATAATAAATACCTAGTACTAATAATACAAAAGAAAACAGCTTACACAATAGCATAAAAATTTAAAAAACTAAAAAACCCGAGGATTATAAAATGAAAAAACTAAAACAAGAAAGTAATCGTAAAATTTAAGCAGTCGGGACCCATTCTAAATATAAAGACTTTGTGAGGGCACATACGGCTTGCTTTCTAGAATGGGTCCCGACTGCTTAAATTTTACGATTACTTTCGTTTTAGGGTTTTTTCATTTTAATATTATAAAGAAACGCAGTCGGGTTTTTTAGTTTTTTAAATTACTTTTTTTATTTATTTATTTTTAGTTTTATTATTTTTTCATTTTGATATATCTAGTGTCACTCTGACAGTAAATACGAATCAAACGACCCCTATAAAGCGGAAATCCATCGAGTCGTTCAGGCTAGAGAGTGAGCAATATTCGAATTTGGCGCCAAAAATCCGCCATTTTGTTTTTTTATTATTTTTATATATCCAGTGTCACTCTCACAGTAAATACGAATCTAACGACACCTCTCAAGTCAAAATCCGTCAAGCCGTTTAGGCTAGAGAGTGAGAAATATTTGAATTTGGCGCCAAAAATCCGCCATTTTGTTTTTTTTTAATTTTGATATATCCAGTGTCACTCTCACAGTAAATACGAATCTAACGACACCTCTCAAGTCAAAATCCATCAAGCCGTTTAGGCTGCAGAGCGTGCCAAACAATTATACATACATACATACATACATACATACATACATACATACATACATACATACATACATACATACACTCGAAAAACATAACCCTCCTTCTGGCGCAGTCGGGTAAAAAGAGGATTTATCTAAATCATAGTAGCCTTTGCACATAGCCGAGTCAGATGCATAGCCCGCAGTATAAGCATTAAGAAATATTTATTGCTTGGTTATTGCTCATTGCAGATACATCTGGTGGCTTACAGCCTACAATGAAACTTAGTTTAATAGTCACTTTAAGGTGTACTTGTTGTTCGTAAACAAATACAATGCTTTGTTTGAACCGATGATGATGGAAATAAATGTAATTAATCCAGGATCCTCCCTTGTTAGAACTTATGGAACATCTAGAGCTAGATAACATGCAATGTAGAACATTATGTTTAACCCGTTGTATGTCAAAACGCAGATCTACGCATAACACAATGTGGTTTCTATTATGTCTCATATACTGACAAACGAGAGGTTAATACAGATAGATATATACGGTACCCCCTAAAATATGGCATTTGTAAAATACAAGAACAAATATGGCAATACGGCGTGGTATTTTCTAAACGACTTCTTTTCACAGTATATTTTCTTACTATTTTACGTACTTAAAGCAAACGTAACGAGTGTGTAGAAATAACCAGCAATTAAATATCAGTACTCCGTTCTGTTTCTCATGTGTATAATTTAAAATTATTTCTTAATAGGTTTAACACTGAAATTAAGACTCGAAATTGATATTGCCTTGAGAAAGGCCTCACTCTTTATTATACTATCCTACCTGTACTATTTATGTAATTATGATTGTAAAACACACTTAAATTTTTATCAATGACTTGATACATTAATTTGTCTGTGCTGACTTAGTGATAATTGTTGTATTAAATTGTATTTGAGTCGCAAAACCGCGATAAAGAACAAAGGCGACATTGTCATTCAGGTTCACCTGATATCCTACATACATACTTACCTTCCAGTATATTATGACTAAACTATTGTTTATTAAGTACTAACTACGTACTAACATATTAGCTGACTCAATGGAAAGTATTAATTTAGCATGAAAAAGCTATTTTCATATCTAGATTTAGTTCACAAATGATTACCTAAGTACTAAATATTACGGTTTATACGTACTTAGATATGGCTAGGTAAATACCTAGGCATTTCTCGATTTTCTTTGTATAACCAACCAACCAACATTTTAAACAATAAACTTTACAAATATCCGTATACAATCAGATACCAATCAATAGATAGAAAGACACATAAAATCCCCTTTCCCCTTTCGGTATTTAAAAGGTGACTAGCACCAGGTTTTCGCATCTATAATGGCGTTTGCAACGAAAGCAATGCACAATTCACGGCAGGTACAGCTAATAAACAGCACGCTTGGCATGCTGATAGCAATCGCATAATGGTGTTAGTAACGAAAGTGGAAGCTGGTGCCCTTCCTCCGGATACCATCATTTCCTCTTACGAAACCAACGGGAAATTCTTACGTGGTATACAGTCAAGACACAATAAAGAAGATACTGTGTCTACTATAAGTTTAAATCTCGTTGTTTCCCACTTTCCAATCGCATGGATATTATATTTTACGGTTACGCCTATTATTGACTATAAAACTATTGAAACCTTTGCTCTTTTGACTGATAGAGTTTCCAGTTCAACCCTTGGATAGTTGTTTAAGATAGTAAATAACAGGACCATTTTGCAGCTGGAATTGTCAACTGGCAACATAAGGGCTATTGGAAGGACTAGAAAGTTTAGACACTACGATTGGTTGTCATAGATCTTCAAGAACCCACTTGTAAAGGGACAATAGAAAAATCAGTAAAAATCACGACTACTCTCGTCCTCGTCTGATGCTCTGTCAAACGTCTATCAAAATTAATTGATGTAGATACATTTTAATATGTAAACATGTTTAACAATGTGTCTTTACGTAACGTAGATGATAATTGTTTTATTTTATAGAAAAACCTAGAGAATAAAACATTGAAACAGACGTTTCTCGTGACGTCAAGGCTGTATGATTGATAAAATCTTACAACGTGTCTGCAATTCAATTTGATGACGAATTGCAATTAAAGTTATATTCATATCTGGATTGCTCATGCACAAGTATTGCTTTCCGATTAGTTACACACATTGTAATTACCTATTTGTGTAACTTTTAATAGTGCACAAGTGTACTTAGTTGCCGGTTGCTACTTCATACTTTCTAAGCGCTGTTATTTTGAAAATGTTAGACTATGAATAATGAGTAGATAATACCTACATGATGTTTATTTATTTATCTATTTCCTGTCGAAAGCGACAGTATGCTCTAGATATTTACCTCTAGGAGGAGGAAGGCATTATGCGAATATTGCTATGTACCATATTTGTCTACCTCGAAATTCTCATTCCCAGCGAATGGTGATGATTCACTAAACATGAACACATATTAAGCAAGTTTTTCGATATGGGGCCAATATAATATGTATCTGAACAATTCAATAAAAGCTGAATAGAAAACCGTTTAAACCATTGCCTTACAAATCGATACAGAATGGTAAGAATCGATATTAGGTAAGCAAGTAGTAACAGAAAAATAATGTTACCGTTTCACTATCGTATTTCAACAAATAATTATCTGATTCGTGTGCAATAGAGTTCACCCTTAGTATAACACAATTTACTCGTAGTAACAGCGCTATGTTTTCAACATATTGTTCGAAACATGATGCGGGCGCGATGCCCTTATCGAAACCATTGCAGTATGCAATTCAGAGCGATACCCGATAGTAATTATTGTTTTACATACTTATGTAATGAACCTACGAGTAACATAACATAACAAATAGCGCAATAAACTTTAACACATTATTTTGTAAACAAGCATTTGCATTCTGTTTGTAGATACGTATGTTGTGATTTACTGGTCATTGGTTACGTTATTTACTTCGATTGATTGCACACTGTAACTTCAATATATTATGTAAATACAATTGTTTGCTTGAACTCGCTAATCTCTAGTACTAGAAGTCGTGTTATTGTTTCTGTCTGTGTTTGATAGTCAAATTCTTTGTGCAGGAGGATTTAAAAACTTGGTTTTAACGCATAGATGCAGATTTAATGTTAGATTTTTGTGTTAATTATGTGTTCAAATAGCGAACACTTTGAACACTATACATGATACAATAAATTAGGCTAACGAATTTGGTTGACGGCAAAAATATTTTATTTCTTTCACAATTCTTTTGATTTTACGCTTCATCCACAGTCATCGCCATCATTCAGAATCTTTCGTACAAAATCTCCGATTACAGGTCCTGTTTTGTCTTATAGGTAGACAACATACTTACATTGTTAAAGAAATCTTGTTTTTTATTCATTTTAAAGGCACGATAAGGTCGTATACTGGCCATTTGATGAATATCTAAGCGGAGAAGCGTCTGCCAAATTTAGTCAGATTGCTGACTACAAACTGCCGGAACACATCGGCATGATTCTGTTCTGAATGCTGTGTTAGATGTAGATTTAATCAGGGCCTTGTGTTTGCAAATGTGCGTTCTGAGAAGGAATTAAGTATTTTTGACATGTAGCAAGTCATAGCAGATTCTTTTTGAAGTGGGTGTCTAGATAGAAGAATCTTGTATACCTTTTAGTTTGTGGCGTCGATAATAAGTATTACTGGAGAAGTTACAAATCTATATTATCTGCATTCGAAACTAGCTAAATTGTGTGGGCAAACAATTCGTTACAACGTATGCATAATAATTTACGACATAGTTAATTATAGAGATAGATAGAATTACCTAGAATCACTTTTATTACAACAAAACAGACGTTACGTCAATATGAAACGAATTGATAACGTTGAGGAGCGGTGCATGTAAGTGCTAACATTGTAAGAGCGCAGCAGTCGTGTCGCCCTATTTGTCAGATCATCTCGAGAGCAACAGGTGAGTTGACGTCAGTGTAGCGTCGGAATAATAGAGTACACATCAATTCACCTTCACGATTGTGGAGCGATGATAAGCTTGTTACTGCACGACACGTGGGGTGCTGCGTGCTGTTATGAACGTGCACTTCCTACCACTATTAACGTATATGATATCACTCCAATCATTCATTAGCACCGAGCAAACAAAGGCAACTTTGTTGTTGTATTTCACAGATTATTGCACTTTACATTCAACGTTTACAGTTTCCATTTCTTTTTGTGCTGTTTGCCATTTTAAATGAATGAACGTTTTTCAATTTACAACGATATTATTGTATTTATAAACGTATAATGGAATACGGACGATACTTGCGTGCGCAGAATTATCATTCTTCAAGATATAAATACTTTTTAAATTACTTTGTTGATTTGTAAAACTTGAAATCAAAGGCTATTTTCGGACTTGCCATTTACATTTTGTTTGGCACTTGTATGAATTGTAAATGAAATTTTATTTTCGGATGAAGACATTAGCGTAGGATGCCCTAAAAGTCATAGGGTCTTCAACCTAACCTTCCTTATTTGTTGAAAGTAGCCAGCCCTACACTCCCTTTATGGTGTATCGGCAGTCTGTAAAGGGCAGCTAAACGATTACCTCGAGACGACGCTGGTGACCTCCTGATTACTGCCGGGTTCTCGTAGCCTGTACACATTCATAATGGATTAATAATAAAAAAGATGAAAGGCCAACTGAGGCCGGTGATACTTTCAATAGGTGCTTGTGTACGTATTTGGTTGATCAGGAAGCGTGTCTCTCCGTTTCCTGCTGTGGCACGGAGCCGAATAATAGTTTCTAGGGTTTTGCTAAAATTATAACTGCTTTCTCACGAAATGGGGACGTGATTTATGTAACAGTGTCTGCACTGTCTTATAATATTGTTGAGATATGGTAGAACTACGTTCGTACATTTATCTACAGCACTTTAATGCTCATATTCTCAGTACTCACGAGCAGTACAAGAACAATTTACTTCTCTTCTTCTGTTGTAAGGTAAGTGGACATGAAAATATTGATACTTATGTCTACAATACTCATAGTACCTATTTCGCTAAAGTATAAAATATATCATGGAACAATTTTTGTTGTCGTTAATTTCGAAGGGCTCTTCTTACCGGTTAATTTGGAAGTCATTGCGTGGTTCAACAGTGGATGTCTTATTTTGATTATAATCATGATGAACTCAAATATTGAACTTGACATAGAAATGACCTTACACTTCGTTTAAGTTTAAGCAAGACAATAAAATTTATCATGTTCAAAGCAAAGCAAAGTAGTTCATAAACAAAACGATTGTCTAATTAAAATGCAATCGCGCTCACATCATTACAATTGTGTAATAATTACTGAATTACAACATGGCCTCAAGTTTGTACTATATTTGTGTATGAAATCGTGCATCGACTGCACGCACAGCACAGCGAGTGTGAGCGAAAAAACACAGAGTTTACGTGATCCACGCAATTAGTCCCATGCGAGCAATCGTAATCGTTTCGTCATAGACCAGCTTAGTCAACATTAGCTGTTAGATAAGGTTGGAGTCATCAACTATATAGTTAATATATGTATTTATTATAACCAGTCAAAACTATTTTAGGATAAAGATAACAGCATTTACCTGATTGTCAAAAACAATTTAATGATCACAATTTGTAACTACAACGAGCTTGCTGTTTTCCTGAATTTAAATGTGACCTTATTTAGGAGGAATACTTCATTATTTGAAATTTTAAGTAGATGGTAGATTCCCCACTAGATCACACCACCAACTGCACGATAGCACCAATATTCCTGATAGTGACGTTTGAAAAGTAACGTAAAGATGTTAGATGTTTTTATACAAACAATGTTAAAGAAAACAAAGATAGAATAAACGTTGGAGAAGAAATAAACGAGAAGATATAGGCAAGAGCATTTCGTGATGGTCCTCATGAAAAAGAAATAACACAGACGATAAAATAAATCAAGTATCTGGCAAAGAACATCCAGAGCTCCAGGTGTACCTACTCGTATATAGTTCCTTTTAATTTAAAACGTAGGTAATCACATACGATCACTTTTCATGTTGATATGTCAACTTAATACCGTGTGCGTTGGAGTAGATCGTAAGGGACTTTATTAAAAAGAATTACCGATATAATTAATCTAGTCGGTGCGGTTTGCAAGATTGGTCCGGCCGGCTGGTTGGTAAGGCTATACACCTGGCAAATTATAATGAAGATTCCAATAAGACAATACTGAGCCAATGACCAGTTTTCCACATATATACATACACGCTCATTGTACACATACTATTTAAAAAACACATAAAACTATAAAAATATTTCTCTTTCGCCGTGCACTCGCGTTATCTTGTTTTTCTGTTTGCCAGAACAAAACAAGTTACCGTGATAGGAAACGAATCGTATGTAATGCTAATATAATAAGGTAGGTAAATGTGTATTGTGTATAAATGCCAGTCAGGGATTGTTGTGTTCTAAATCTTGATCAGGTTAATTTTAATGTCCATTGGAAAATCCTAGTTATATTATATTCCGCACTTTTTAAGGGTATCCTCAGGTATCTTGAGGGATTTATCTTAATACAAGTAGTATGTACGTATTAATATTCTTCTTGAATCTGTTCGGTGCAAACAACGCAAAATCTTGTTGCCATCTTTAATTTAACGGGTTTAACTATCTAAGAGTTAAATTACAGACTAAACTCATTACCTAAGTCTATAATGCTAGGACCATCTGCGCAATCGATCATTAACTCGTCAACAGCCACAATATGTGAGTATACACATCAAATGTAAATCCAAACGAAGTTAATTGAATACATGCTTGCAACCTTTCATTAAATAACCTACCAATTAACAATAGTGAGTAAAGAAGAAATAATTCACAGTGTTAGCCAGGAACAGTATTTGCTTGGTAAACATTGTTCGCACTGGCGGTTTTCCTCCACAAACGTAAACAATTGATTAAGGACTCGTTAACCTATTTTTAATGAAACACTATCGGCAAGAATATAATTAGCATACGGTTGAACACAGTTTAAAATGTATACCTACTAATTGGATACTATAATAAATTTATTATCGCATATTGTTATCGGTTCACGTCTAGTAGGCGTAATTGTTACTGGAGTTGGCTATTGCAATGAACTCACAAATGAATTGCCTCTCAATGTTGTCATTATTTGTTTCTACATTATCAATATAAGTTTTCCCACTAGCTGTTTCATTCCACATAATATTGTTTCTTGTATTCTGATCATCTGTGTGTCGTGATGCATATTTACATAACAGCTTTGTTAATCTTCTAGGTATTTCTCGTACGTACTTACCTAGGATAAGATTATAAAGTCTAAGTATTTTCCGTATCTGTTGTAAGATCTACCTTTTAATTTTCTTGCCTCCAATGCTTTGATACAAACTAAGGAAAATTCTATATTATCATCAGTAATAGCTTATTATCAAGTTAATAGCTCTCTAGAGACAGATGAATGATCATTTTAGTAACGACAGTTTAATGATTGTTAATTATGGCGCGGTTTATACCTAATAACTTTGTGAATTAAAGTAATAAGTCAATTTGAAAATGTGATTAGGTAGCGTTACGACGCACCAACTTGTGTCGAATCAAGTTTTTTTTTTTCTATAAAATTGTTCTGGTTTTGCAATAGTTCTAATGTTGTATTGTGTCGTATTGTAGCCGGTAAACCAGCGGAAATATTAGTTGCATAACACAAATTACCCAGCGAACACCAAGGGGAACTGTAGAAAAGTGGAGAAAATTACACTTTTCATTCAGTATAACAACCACGTAGTCATGTACGTATAGTTTGTTGTCTTTAAGTCATCTAATAGCAGGTAAATATATGAAAAATGTAAGGATGCTGGTATAACTGCTAGACAGAGACCGGTGTGTATTTTTCCATGGTAATAATGGATACAATTATAGGCGTCTATATCTGACAACGTTTATTTTATGTAAATATCTTTAAAGAGTAAAAATTCTGCAGTAAAAGCAGTTACTAGATGAAATATAAGTATATGAGTGGAGTACCTCAAGGCAGCGTTTTAGGTCCAACGTGTCAATACTTATGTTAAATACGAAATAATTAAAGACATTTTTGGATTTGTGGCTGCAATTTTTACCTATCATTTTTCGAGACATTTTCTAGTAGCCCAACTTTTTATGTTGGTCATTTAGTTGTATCAACGGTGATCTATTGTGTCTTAATTAGGGTTTTTCTCTTAAAGATAATTAAGATTCAGATTAGATAAAGATTTTTTTTTCAAATGTGTGCACTACCTATTTCAAAGGCTTCAGGGTTGTTTTGTTATCTTATAAATACTTAATTTGTTGAGGTTTACTTAAAGAAATACATCTTTATTCAATAAGAGCCATACTGGTTTGTCATTAAGATTTGTGTAGGAGTATTATGCAAGGCATATTATTATCCAACAGCGACAAAAGTGCAGAACGGAAGGATTGCGAAATGAAAACGTAATATTGTATATTACCTACCGTATGTATGTAAAAACGCACAAAAAAGAACCTTAATGGTACCTAATGAGAATTTACGAGACTGTAAAGTCATTACTACCATCCGGAAACAGTTAAACTTTTAACTCTTCAGTTTTATCTAGGTATAAACTATGTGGGTATATTAATGATTTAAAGACAATCCACAAATTGTGACAAAAGGACACTTAGTTATTGTTTAATCGATGTTAAGGTAAAGTAGATATTCTGGGAAGAGCCATAACTATTAACTGAAACCAATTGCATGGAAAGTAAAGAACTTTTAGCAATAAGCAGACATAAACGCGTCGGCTGGTCGGATCGCTAATAGTTCCAATAACGCTGATCGCTCACGAGGAAGTTTAGGACCGGTTCCACCTCTCAAGCGACGTAGTGTCGCCGACGACATACACATGCCATTTATTATAATACCCCCTTCTACTGACAGTTTACAACTAGGAAGTATTGGTACTCGTATGACGCGATCATTGCAACGTTTATCGTAAGTTATCGCTCGTTACGGAAAGTTCTGGGTTTCTTTGTTTTATTTTTGTGGCTACAACCGGTCGACAAACAAGTTTCGTAGGCTATGATAATGTGAACGCGCGAATAAATAAAGTAATTAATTTACCGATTTAATCTTGGACAAAAATGGCGATCGTTTCGTATAAAATGTAAATTTCTTGAGGGATATTAGTACTTTAATTCGAAATACTAATAAAAAAAACTGGAAGACAGTGTTTCAAACTGCAGATCCAACCTGCCCCGAGCGCCTAATCGCGGTTGGAATGGCTCGCCTCGAATTATAACAGCACGCACTAATTTGAATAATGAACAATGTTACCCCCACAACCGGTTTGATCACGCGACCGCGCTGCGGCGTGCCTGCGCGAGCGCTGCTTTACGATCAAGGGATGCTGGCCTATAAACGTGAGCAGTAAAACCTTTTGCCATTCTCTCGAATTGAACGTTAAAAGAAATGAAATGTAAAGGCATTATCAGTTTACGTGTCCCACGCACTGGTACGATTTATTCAAACGGCGCGCGGGTCTGTCGAGATCTCAAGATTACATCCGAGGAAACGTCGTTAAAATGACGTTGCCAGCAATTCATCATCGAAGGTTTTTTGGTTGTTAGTTAGAGATTCGACCTAACATAATTTTAAGAACAAAAGGGTCTAGGAAAAAAACAGACGCCCGCAGAGTTGGGCCGAGAACAAAGCGTGCATTCGCCAAGTTATGTTTTTAGGTACAATCTGAAGTAGGCTTGGCCATTTAAACTGCCACATAAATCGCGCCCGTGTGGACGGAAACAATGAGAGCAGCCATTTATGTTTTGTTTTTTTTCGCTAACGAAATAGTCGACTAGCGGGATATTACATAAGATCGTTCGGCATTTCGATACCACTTACAACCGTCCGACTGACTCCAATCGACCGCCTTTGTGCGTGTTTGAAATAAATCCAAACTGGTATTGGCTATTCGCATTGAGTCAGTTATTGTGTCCAATCCTGATTCAATTTATGTAATTAACATAATGTGGTATTATATTAATGAGCTTGTTACTTTGTATACTCGGAGAAGGAAGCCGTAAGAGCCGACATTATATGAACTTGTCTCAATATCGTTTGCATTTTAATTAGATTATAATCCATTAGCAGTTTTTGCAGATTAGGTAGGTATGTCGTAAGTAGGTAGTACATTACTGTGTGCACAATTAATTTATTTCGACCAGTTACGTTACAGTATGAGATCGTAATCATGTTTTCAGGAAATAGACCGCGGCATCTTATTATAAACAAGTTTATCTCGTGGCCAAATTAACGGATTGTTTTCGCTTTCGTAGATATAAACAATATTATTACAATTTAGTTTATCGTCGACACCATTAATTAATATTGCGCTTATCAATTTAAACTGGGTTGCGGTTTGGCCTGTACTGTGATAGTTGGATATTATTAACGCTTACCTATCTAGATTATTTTTTACTTCCATTCATAAACAATATTTTGGGGGCTATTTTGGTCTGTTTTCAAATTCGTCGAAGTATCAAGCAACAGCGTAATTACGCAGTCGAATTGTATCGTAACATCACGACCGTCGCGTGACCAGTATTTCATTGACGTTACAATTACCAATTTGAATTGGCCGGTTAACCAAATAAATATAAAAAACAATATTAATGGTTATCATACAAATTGTATAAACTAATAAAATAGTAGGTTAGCGGGTTGGATCATTGTTCATTTCTGTGTCGTGGCGGAAGTGTCGGCAACTCGCATGTGCTAAAATGTAGCTGCTGTTACATATTCATTCGCTCGTAATATATTTCCATATAATAATATCATGTCGCATTATATTAAGAGATTTTTGATTATGCGTCTGATACTGGGTTATGTTCCATATTATTATGACACAACCATAACCACGCCTCTTTTTTTATCTTTGAGTAAGCTATTTTTTGCAATACGCCTAGTGACATCCATTGTGGCGATCTGATTTCCATAAACTATGCGCAAATTCTTTAGTTTCGAAATTTAAAGGCTCGTGTATTTTCTGACCCAAAAAATTCGGAACCTTGTGCTCAGTTCATCTGATACTATTACATCAACGAGACATCTATTTCGATATTAATTTTTCCATTGATAAAGAATATAAGAATAGAGAAAGAAAAGAGGCTGCTTTAAGGAAAATCCCTACAAAAATTTGAACAGAATATTTTACCCTTAAACATACAAAAAATCATCATAAATAATGACACGGTCCTAATGTTTACCTTAAAAACAAACAGTCAAACGTTTTAAATTCCCAATTTTTGAAAAACATGTTAATAAAATGATAATTAAGAACCTTCTGATGCAACCATCTTGTTTACACATTTATCAAGACAGTTAAGCAATGGCCGGCGAGGCTGACATTTGGATGGGTGACTAAATTGATTTGTATTTGGTCGTTTCATCAAATTACTGGCACCGTCTAACATCTGGAATGGTCTTCAAAAACAATGTCATTACATACGTACAGTCTTAGTCATAGAATCTGTAAAGTGGTTGTGCTGATCTAATTTATTTGGAGTTAATGGAATGACCATAAAACTGCACGTTTCTGCTGAAATCCTAGATAGAATTGATAAACATATTTTATGCATCTGTTCCATGTTGGTAGCTTAAAACTATATTCATACAACATACATACTTGTATAGCAAAATAGCAACATACAGAATCTCTTTTGAGTTCAACTGCACTTACTTATTTAGGGAATCAAGCTAAGGGCCTCGTACTTAAGTACTATTCAATTGCACTACCGAAGTCATCAGTAACATATGAATATGCTATAAGACGTCCACTGCTGATCACAGGCCGCACCCTACGACTTCCAGATCGGCAGTTGGTATGCTGTTGCTGAAGTAGTGACAAAAAATAATTCTGCAGTGTGATGTAAGTATGTGTAACACGCCAACCTGAATTATGATTTTAACACGTACATATAATAAAATGAATTATAATTAGGTACATATGCCCATTCTATTTATGGAGTAGGTAAATCATATTTAATGGATATTTCATCATACTTTTCCTTGTTATGTGGACACGTGCTTAAGTTACAGGTCTTATGTGATATTTATAGCTTACAGGAATACATTTGTGGAAGTTTAAATACATACTGATTCGTTGTAATCCTATGGAGGATAGGTCTCTTGGAATGAGTCGAATGTGGCAGCAATCAGTCGCTCCCATGGAAATTGCTGACTGCCGGAATCAGCTAGAGTTGGCGCCAATCAAGAAGGTCAGGAAAGAAGAAATACAAGATATAATTTATGTGGGTAAAGAATAGTTATTCTGATTTCCATATGGTCTCACCAGCAATTGTGGGTGGCACACAAAATGCTATTTACACAGCTATTTCATACACATACTTGCTACCCATGATTGTTGATTGGAGACTAATAAAAAAATCGTAAATTTCGAGCGCGTTGTAATTTTCAACGAGTACATTCGATTTAACATCTTACTTTATCATTGAAGTTAATAATTGAAATATATGGTGTGAGTTGAGACGTGGAGAGGCGAGGCCGATACGCGCTTATCACAAGCCGACGACCCCACTCTGCGTGGCCGATAGCGCGCCCGCGCCGCTCCGCCAACATGCACTGCCACTCTGTAATGTACTAATATTCAGACATTTTATAACGATAATTGTAATTCACTGCCCGATACCGATCTTTGTTTCAGAGTATAAAGTACCGATAATTGGCACAACCAACTATTAGTCTTTATCGGCGTAACAATCGTAGATATCTGTCTATGAATTTGATATTCTAGGACACTTAGCCTGCTGCAAATTATTATTAATAATAATACATTTAAGTTGTTTAACAGTTGCAGTACAAAACAACGTCAAGGACTGGCGAAGGAAAAAACAATACAGAAATAGAAAGTATAGTGGCATAGCAGTCATAAATGAGAGTGTTATTTATAGAATAATATCAACAACAGACAATTGTATCGTTGGGCATCGACTCGCTACGTCCAGCTCAGTCGTCGACTCCGCAATTAGCCATCAATTGACCCCAGCCGGCTGGACCAAAGGCGCCACTCGCTACCAATCACGCGCATCGTAGTGGCCTTGGTACTCATAGAGCATCGCATGGAGTCGTGATCATCATGAGACATGCATCAGCAGACCATCAGCTGATACTACAAGTGCATCTCTTCAATTAAATTGCCAATCAGTCATAGGGTAATTGGCTTACAACGAGAGTTTTTGTGAGCGGTCTCGTGACATCAATATAGTCTCATAGTGGTGCTCTTAGATTGTACGAGATGATTGCTTTGCTTGTTTCGTAGTAGATGCAATACATTATTTACTAAACATTATATTGTAATTGACAGTGAATTAGATTATGATTAATATATTACGAGCTGATATATCATGTGGAACAGGATCATACATAGCTGGATTATTTTGCATTAACAGGGTTGACATTTGACACTTTGGACTGCAGTTATACTATCAGTCTTTTGGACTTTTTATAAAATATCCAACCAACTTTAGTTGTATTAATTACTCATTTATTTCCTAAACCTCTTTGACATTTTCATGATGATTAATTAATAAGTTATTTGCCTTATACAGTTGCGCCAAACAAATGACATTGGTTGTAACCACAGAGTCCGTTATGCACTTGGTTCATACTACATTTTTAAACGCACTGTGTAGGTTGCAAACGATGTTAATAATAACTATACCCGACGAACTATTCTTCTTAATTACGCGTAGGATGACAATCATGAAATCTTTTAATAGATACGTCAATTGATTTGTAAAAGTTAAAAGAACACTTTCTAACACAGATTTTACATCTAATCTCTTCCTCAGATTTGAGAAGACACTACCTAATTAAGGAACCTTGAAATAATATTATTATATTGCAGCAAAACCCAAAATTATGTAACAAGCGTCTCTTAAATTATTTTAACACTTGAGACGTGTCTCAGACACATCAAGTATCCCATGCAATTTCATTATGAGCAGGAATACCCAAGTATAGCTGAACCTGTAGATATAGCAACAAGGCTCGTTGTCTCGTTGAGCCAATTGCTAAGTTGAGTGAGTACGGAGTAGCTATCCGACCGGTCAGCAATCACGTCATTGCACCAAGTTGACCAATACAAGTGACACAAGCTATACGAGAACATTGAGTACCTACCTATGTACATATATTGACAGATGACACATTATTTTACCCGTTATTTACATAGTGAGTTGAAGGTCTGAGTTTTTCAACTCCGGTGACATTGGATTTTTAATTTATAGCAGTTCTTGCAGTGTTTCGCAAAAAATGCATATTTGTTAATGAAAAAATGTATGTATGAATTCGTTGAATGAGAGTTTGGAATTTTATTTGCATCTTAGGTAATGTCATACGCAATTTATTAGGATTTGATGACACATTTAAATATAAAGCGAGAAAAGCTAATCGA
Organism: Spodoptera frugiperda; assembly: GCF_023101765.2. Taxonomy (NCBI): domain Eukaryota; kingdom Metazoa; phylum Arthropoda; class Insecta; order Lepidoptera; family Noctuidae; genus Spodoptera; species Spodoptera frugiperda. The sequence goes on along the minus strand of NC_064217.1, from coordinate 6,373,146 downwards.
CTTCTATATACAATACAATTAAACTGCATTTATCGTATTAGGTGTGAGTGTAAGGATATATGTAATTATAATAAATAAATAAACAATAATACTAGCGACAAAACAACTATCCAATCATATAACGTCACAAAAATTCTAATTAACCTTGCCAAAACAAAGTCAGCATTTTATTACATTTCTTATTAGGTATAATATACTTAATTAATTTTGACACACAATAGATACTTATAAAGCCATAAAAGAGCCAGGTAAATAAAACTTTAATTTCTTGCCTCGCCCTATCTCAGTAATCTGACTTTAAGAAGACTTGTCAGACTAAGTAGCTCATACCTGTTCTTTATTTATAAACACCCGGATTTAAAAAAATACCAGTAAATTTAATATGAACTGGTACTTAAAGACTTAAAACATTGTACTAAGCATATCCAGTTTATTAAGATCTCTCTTGGTATGATCTTTCTGCGTGTTCAAAGTTCAGTTTATACTGGTTTTGTATAGCTTGTTGTGTTGTCGCTGTGTACATCGTAACAAGTTGAAATGACTTTGACAGTGCCCTGGTACGTTTCAGCGTTGATTGAACTGTTCTCAGAAGAAATTCTATCCCGCACTAAACAGATGGGAGATGATTGCTCGACTCTTGTTTCATTGTTCCCAATCTAGCTCCATTAAATGATCAATAATGTTTGGTGATACATTTGTGTATTGTTATTTTAGTAGCACACACATTGTAGACCTCGGTCCTATATTACTTTGTATGCGGCTTTTACGTAACAACTAGGTCACCTAGATCCTGTGTGCTATTTAAGTTCCATACCAGTGAGAGGTGACCTTTCACAACTTTAGTCGTTCGGAATTTCTAGTGTTCTCTTCGAATTAGATATTTTATTCTGAGACTTTTTCAGAGAAGTAAATGGCTACTAATTTTGTACTTTTAGGTAAATTCTGGTTATTCAATACCAAGGATGCAAAATTATAAATGATGTAACATTTAAAATGAAAGACGCAAATAACTATTGAACATAACATTTATGGTATTATTGAAACTACCTATACCTAAGTCTTGTTCACAATAAAATAATACAAATCAGAACAATATTGTTCGTACCTACGTTTATTATGATTAATTCACTTTAATTAGTCGGTAATGAGTAATAGATGTGACAGGAAAATAAACAAAGTGAATCAAAGCTTTTAATTTAACGGTAACAGAGTACGATTGGATGAATTTGTGTCTATTTTAATGTATGGCGTAAGCAAATGACATTATTGACCATATCTAAAATATTATTTACACTTGCGCGAACGGAGTTTCTTATGTAGGTACGTTACTTAAGAAAAATAGACGTCATATAAGGTAGAGCATTTTGTTTATTAGTACCTACGTACCTGTTACGTATGATTTAATGAACAAAAGTATGATGATGTAAATTCTTTCTATAACTCGATAGCGTCCTTAGTCCTTACAATCTCCAGACACAGAAATAGCTTTACCTACATGAAAGAAAAGAAAAAGACCTCATATCTAATAGTACTAACAAGATTTTGATTAAGTTTGTGAATGTTAGCGAGAAATTATTCGAGGTCAACACATAATGTCTAGGTGATGTTTTATAGTAATGAAGCTATGGCAGACTTTTGATCACAAATGTTAAGAAATTCTAATTGTGCTATTAATAACCATTCGATGGGAAAATCTATACCTTGTAACCAGACCACCATTGTGTTTTAAATCAGACATTGTTCAAAAATGTTTGTACAAATATAGTTGCAAACATAATGTACACAACAGTTTTGTTTCCAGCTCCGAGGAAGTCAGTTGAAGAATCTTCACTTGTTTCTTAATAGAGTTGTTCAAGCAAAGGTCACTGTCCTTTACGACAATAGGTACTTACTCAGTTACTTCCCCAGTAGTAAATTAATTACGTCTATTAAGTGCTCTATGCGCCAGTTACTTGCATAGCCGTTTCCTTACGCGAAGAGAGACAATATTTCTTAATTTTTACTGCCACTAGATGTTATTGAATTCAAGTGCATTTTGTCAGCACTTTTATCGTATGGGATGACTAATTTGGCTGGGACCAGGCGGCAGCCCTCTCTAATAAACTTGACCATTTTTAAACTGCAATTTCCAAATTGTAATGGACTGATGATGGTGAGATTTATTGACATTTTGGGGTAAGAATAGAAGCCCTATTTTAACGATACTTGCATCGAAACTGATACGCGTTCAGCTGTCTGTCTTACTTGCGACCGCTCGATCATTTAGGCAATCAATAATATGCAAATATGTCAATAATATGTATGCTGTTGCAAATAAAGCTTTACCATTGAATTCCGACAGCTATATTTATCTTTCTCGATTACCTTTACGTTAAAGGTCCGTGAAGCTTAAACAAAAAATACATTAATATGGAATATTAATCTGCTTATTTACTGCATCGACCGTCCATTGCCTTTCTAAATATTGAATGGTAAAACAATGCATGTTTTAAACACATTTATTTTATACAATACTCACAAACCAACGAGTCGACATCGCAAGTTATTTCCTTATCAAATTACAGGCTTTCTTTTCGATTACTTAACAATTTATTTAAATGCGGAAAATTGCTTTGACTTTTTGTACAATCGAGAGAATTTAACTGAGACTCGTTTGAAATTGAAACTTAGTTTGAACATTAATGTTCATAATAGCTAGCATAGAACTTAACTTGACTTCAAGGTAACTAGAACGCCCGCATAGTTAAAATACAACGTACAGTTTTGCTAGTAAATGCGTTTAGTACTTAATTACGATTTCCAATGACAATATTAGGGCTGCTACAAATTACAAGCCGGCAGTTTGTTCTGATAAGTGTCGGGCTCGCCGAGCGACCCGACGACTGACTCGCGTTGCGACACAGACATTACAGCGAGGAAACTTGTATTCAATTTATTCATCCAATGTAATTGAACCACAGACTGTCTCGCTGGCCTGGTGGTTGCAAAAACGCCTAGATACCCGATTACATACCCGGTCCGGGAAATTGGATTTCCGATTTAGAAACTCTCAGTATCTAATTCTACTTTCGTTTGCTGTTACATGACCAGCGAATTGGTGTACTATAGTGCTCTGCCTACCACTTTTGGAGTAGTCGTAATATTATATAACCGAACTGATATCCAATAGGCACGCAGTTATGTATCTTCATGTACCGAGTTATTGTGCCTAATCATCGTAACGATGTTATAATTGCAGGCGTTACTCCACCGGCATCCTTAGAGCACAACCTTTTAAGAGCTCCTTAAAGTCTTTTTGTTGTGGAGTCGTTAAACTGGTGCGACGAGTGGCTGGCTGTTGTGCTGTTGACTATTTTACTTAGTACAAAAACCTCAATGGTGGGCTGGAGCGTCGTCGTCGCGCGTCTTAGCTCGGTAACTCGGTAGTTTATGTGAGTTAAAACGTACCTTTCACTGAGCGAACGGTGGCGGAAGCTCAGTTATGTCATAGCAAGGCTCAGTGGGCCACCGGCTGACCGTAATGGTCGCGGCACACTTAGCACGACCCACGAAAACAAGCGTTGCGTCAACAACACATGACAACATATTGCATAATTTTGGATATTTGTGTTCGGCTTATTATTTCTTCGAGGGATTTTCCCACTGCGTGTCTTCCGGCACGGTCGTTGAGATTGTCGAAACTGTAACAAAATGACGGTGGTGCCGTAATCTTAAGTTGACCTTACTTATACCATAATGTTATGTTCCACTTAGCGAATGTTTAACATAATGTAGACATTGCGAATAAGGTTTATTTGATTATTTCCGTACATACTTGGGCATACCATGTGATATTTTACGAGCATTTGGTACATATTTACCTTACATACCTGTGTGATAAGTGTCTGTGCTACTCGGTGCCCAGTTACATTATATTATTACTCAAGTAGAATAAAACAGCAATTTAGAGATTTCATTAGATAGCTGATGGAAACTAATTGAGGACTAAAACTGGCAACTTTAACATGTTTGCCATAAGACTTGTTTGAAACTAGGTGTGTATATGTACTATGCATAGCAAATAAAACGTGCTCACGTGTATCTATGTAGATGTATAAGTAGGTAGGCAGCGCCTAAATGTCAAGATGTAACATCTGAGTGAGGTCATCGCGTGCTCCTGTGACATTTCGACGGCGGATAATCGAGAGGAACTATTAAACATTAAACAGACACCGAGAATCGATTGTAACAATTTACTAGACTTGTTCAGATTTGTATGTTATCCGCCTAACCTCATTTTACCGACGACGTCGAAGAATGTTGGCATAGAGCGTGTTAAATGGCGAGTGACGTCACGCGCGACGTTCGACTTCTTGCCCGCGGCCAACACTCGCAGCGCGCGGTTATGCATTGCAAGTTACGACGCTGACTAAGATGGATGCTTACGCTATAGAGATGAATTGACGACATTATTACGTTGTATCCGTGTACACAAATTAAACCGGAGATCGTAAACAAAATACATTGCCATTTTTAAGTTACTACGTAGCTTCGAAATAGTCTCAAATGGCGGCCATAAGGAAGAATAATTGTATTTAATAATACTACTGGTCCACCTAAATTAGTTATAAAATCATTAAATATAAATAAACTGGTGTCGAATGTCTATATTTAAATGTGATGTGATTTAATCGTGCTCTTAAATGTAGATCGGGTTGGGTTTGAGCAAAAAGTTTAAGACTGAAAATAGCTGAGCAACGGAGCATAGCGACTCAAATTGGGTAGTGCGTGGCGTGCTCCACTCCACTGCGCAAGAGTTGACCAGTCATCGTCTACCCCAACCGCGGGACCTTGGCTAGCCATGGTACCGCGGTAATAACGGAAGGTACACAATTCATTTGAACAAGAAATATATTTGCTCTTAAATATATACACATAAAAACTCACCAAAGAATAATAAATATGTACAGTCATTATTTCCTTGCCATTATATTTGTTTGTACCTGTTGCTATACGAATACTTCTTGTTCAATTCACGAAACTACCTAACTTTGTTAATGAATGAAGCAATACTTAACAATCATACATAAAATGTAACATAAAAACATAAAGCGTCTTAATGCGGACATCATAAGAAATTGTTATAATGTATTACCATCAGTACGGAGAGTTACAAGACAAAAGTAACAATATGCATCCGACACAGCGGCCGGGCCGAGCCATTATGTAAATAATGCACAAAGACGTTACATAAGCGAGCGAACATAGCGTGTCAGTCAAAAGACTTCAACGCGCTTGCTTATCTAAACATCATCGAATGTAAGTAAATGTAGTTATTTCACGCACTTCCTTATAAAGCTGGCTTTAATCTTAATAAGGAATTAATAAATATCCAGTTCACCTGGAACTTCCTAGTTGTTTACTTGAAAATCAGCATCAATCGTCGGCAGTGAGAGTGGAGCGAGTCGACGGCGCAGCGGCGCCCGCGCACCGGCTTGCGTTACGTCACCGCTCGCCGCGCACACACTCACACTTTCACTGTTAGATAATAGCTCAACACTACGCCACTGCCTTACTTACACACTTACACACACAATACCGACTTGTACTATTACACGTTTATACTACACAACGGCTGTTAGATTTTAGTGCAGAAAAGTCAAACGAACAAATTTGTTATGTAGCGATGATGCAACGCGACATTTAATAATTGCCGATAATAATAATTATTATCATTTATAATTTGCAGCATTCAGCCACGGACAGATGCAGGTCGATAACCATTATGATGTAAGACGTTTTTGAATAAGATGTTTTTGAACTAATTAACTATACGTATTATCCAACTTATGAAGGTTTCATTCGGTAAGTAGGTTTAGTAGAGCTGTGTAACAAACATTGAGTGCAGTTCGTTATACAACGGACCTTCTCTCGCAGACTGCAGATATTCATCTTAAAATCCATCACAAGTTATGTCATTGAGGCACTCATTTGGTTCATGGCTTAAGCCTCAATTTATCTCGTTAGACGTGACCGAGTGGCTGCAACAATCAAATTAGTGGTACAAAAAGGCAGGTACGAGTATTCGTATTTGTGTAAATGGCGTGAGGTGTTGGAGCAATTTACTTGGCTAATTGATCAAGCGGAACTTTGTTCGATAACTCGTAAGTTCGTAACTATTGGTAACATCGTGTGAATTCGTGGGTTTTTTTTCTGTTGGAGCGTAATGAGTGTGCGTGTACGCAACAGCGCGGCGTACTCGTACGGACTGACTCGATACACGTAATCGTTTTACGGAAAAGCTCTCGATTGCTATCATAAAATGTAACCGCTCGCTGCAGTAACCAGCTAGCTATTACTTAGCGCCATTTGACACACATAAATGTGTAAACAGAACTACTTTCGCTACGTAATTGGTGCTTAATTAATCTCTTAATCACATATTTTCATTAAGTTATTTATTGATGGGAATGATGCTTCCTCTAATTAGGCTAATACAATCAATACGTGCTTTAGATTACGTAAAAATTGCTTTTTTATGCAAATCAGGTTTACTTTAACATTGGTATCAAATCTTTGTGAATAATTTATAGCTGAACGACATTACAGAATGTGAAACAGGTATATTAAGTAATTGGTTTTTGATAAACTGCACCCATAATCTCATACAAACGTTCATAAAAACTTAATTGATTTATTTATTGTTTTATTTGTTAGTTACATTGGAGTCAAACTTTGACTTTGTCTTAAAAGTTCGCTCTGAATAACAAATAAGAAACAAAAACATTAATTTTCCACACGCAATAAAAACAGATTAAGACGCACGATGTTTGAAAAAATGTACTCAATATCAGGTTTGTTATTTTTTAAATGGAAAATCCCCGTTGATTTTTTTATAGCTAGATAGAAATAGGATCGAACCACAAGCCCATTCCCAAATACTCAGCACAGTATTTTTCCAGCCTGGTTAAATTGGAAAAATCTCAATAAAGTACAAGCATGTTTGTTCGATCAATGAAGTTAAATACGACAAATTAAGGACCAGTACCCTTAGTACGAGTTTGTTTTACGGTTAAAGTAATCGAATTGGTTGGTTTATTCGAGCCGGCCAATCAGAGCGCCGAACGCGTTTTTATTTCGATTACTTTCAACGTAAAGCAAACTCGTACTAAGGGTACAGACAGCATTTTAATTTTCTTACCCAACTCAACTTCTACGAAAACCGTAACTTTTTGCTTTCAAAATATTGGGCCAAGTTAACTACTACGGCACCAGCTTCATATCCTTTCAGTCGGACTTTTTCTAACTCAATAATTTTATTCAAACTCAATTTGGCGATCCGCAAGCTTCAATGCTTTAAAGTCTTGTACCTACACAGACAAAGCAAAGTTTTTATTAGTCCTTTCACATGTGACATATTAACATCCGCAATAGAACAGGTTCTTTACATGAAGTAAATTGCCATTTTGTCATTTGCCAGATAACATGGCATTTAGCTTCTAATTCTTCTGTGATTTCAGGACTTAGATTCAGTGGCGTAGTGTGCCTTGGTCCCCCTATAAAAATTTGTTAAGAGGCCTTTTTTTATAGGGGTAATATCATCCAATCACTTTTCCCGTCCTGTCTGCCAAACCTCAAAAAGTGGACTTACCGATGCTATAACAGCGAGCCCATGTTTGAGCGCCCATATGATGACGTTAAATTTCCTAAAGTTGCTGCTAACTTTTGAACGCAGAAGAACAGGAAAGATTTTTTTACTTTTAGCTTACTCACGTTGGGTGTCCCCGTAGCCCGTGTCGTTTAATTGATACAGCAGATACGGCAGATCTTTAGAGTAAAGTTTTTTGCAAACTAAATAAAAATCACTACACTTTAACTGACTAAAAACTTCCTTCCATATCTACAAAAACACTTTAAATAACACACAGACCATACTTAATGCAACTTAATTAATTTCGATATTCAAGCTTATGAATAATTCTGATGTTTCGAGCCACCAACTTAGTAGTACATTCGTGGGCTGGCACGCACACTACCATATCCGCATGTGGACTGCGTGACCTTGACTTGACTTGTTCAGTAATTTTATTCCGTACTTAGTGTTCCGTATCATGATGAACATTGTATAGGCGTGTTTAGGTGCCTAATGCGGTTGGGAAGCTCATTTGAGTGTATGATGTTGTTTCAGACATGTACACGACGCCATTACACTTTTAAAATGTGTATATCGCCTTAATATCCGTCGGTTAGTCAGGCAAGTTTAGATTATTACTCTTTTTCTAGATATTTTAAGTTTTAACAAAGCTAAAATATTTGTGCCTGGAGAATTGTATGAGATGCGTTTCTTCGAAGGTAGGTAATAGGGATGAAACCTGGTCGAAAGTTATGGGTAGTATAAATTGCAAATAAACATAACATCTGCCTCTCCTTCTCAGAGAAAACAAGTTTGATATTATGTTCAAATCACCTTCTGGAATGTGCTTTGACTTGTTTATTCGTCTGTTTCAATTGAAATTGTAATTTAGACTCTATTATCGTGTCCCTACTGTCCAATTTTCGTTTGTGTTCCACAAAATATGTACCAGCTTTCAGTTTCGATCGTTGTTATTTGGATTATGAACAGAAGTATGTCCCGTTTTGTTCCTTTAGCCGGTTTTGCTATGTTTTGGTTCGCTCGATGGTCTGTTCACTTACCCTTTCGTGTAACTCCGTAGTTACATTGTCGCTACGCCAGTTTCTGGGGTCCATTTGCAATTACACGGTGGTTTTTTACCATTATTCAAGTTTGGTCACGATTATCAACAAAAAGTTTTATCTTCAGAATGTAACCTTGATCTTTTGTTAGCCATTTAATTACGTTGAGAATATATTCGCTGAGTTGGCTGTCGGAAAATAAAATCGCATACGTGGAAAGAATTACAATTATTTCTAGTATCCTCGATTCTATTTAGTACAGGAACTGGTTTGTGCACACTTTCCTCCATTGAAACAAGGAAGAGAAATAATTTAGTTCGCTGTTAGGAGTCTTCTGTGCGAAGTTGAATAATGGTCTGATTATAAGTAAGGAAGTGAGTTGAGTCATCGCTTTAATATAGACGTAATACATTTGCTTAAGTAACATTTCCGTAGGTACTTCTTGGTTCGGCACAAAGTTTCTTGTTTGACAAATATTATTGACCTCTTGTCTCCTGCAAAGTCAAATAAGTTTGTCATATATACATTTTGTCACTATTAGTATTTCTAGGTCTCGCAAATATAGGCAGTATTGTGTGGGAATCACTCGTGATAATATAAAATCTATGTATTTTATTACCTCAATCACAGTAATCAACTAGATTAATTTCAGTAGGTTAGGTGGACGAAAATAATTTTCTAATTAAACACATTTTTATGTGAGGACAAAGACGTGTTGTGTGTTACAAAAATAAAGTCGTTCCTAATTTGAATGGTTAGGTCACGTACCGATATAGAAACCAGTTCAGTTTGATAACAAAAAGTAATTGATTAAAAAGAAATAAAGAGTTAGCTATCAGAGTTTATTTAGAGCAACTGAGCAAGTCAGTCAGCTCCATCGCTTCGCTTGTATTATACCTACTTCATAATAAAAAGTAACCCTTGCCCTCACTTGACTTTTACGACTTGTGCTCAATGATATGAAGAAACGGTCTGTTATTCCTTCTTTCGATAACAACGACCATCTTTCGAGTTACACAATTCTAAAATAAACCACTTCTTGTATTAAATTAGAATAAAATTATAATAGGAATTATTTTTCTTAATAACTATAAATTAAATAAGACAACGTAGACAGATTCATCTGAGCAGAAACAGTGTTACTTCAAAGCAAAGCCGCAGAAAATTGAATCAAGCTCCAGTCGGCCGGGAATCAAGTCGTGACCCTAATCGCCAACTAGATACTTAATTACAGCGGCGGCGGCGCTTAAGCGTAAAAAATATTAGTTAAATTGCACTTCCTAAACGAGATCACGCCACCAATCTCAATCATATTAGAACGAAGCTCATCAACATTATCCGTCCTCTTCGGCAGTTGCGCAACTTGTTTCGAAACATATTTTATTACCCACTGCACAATCGATTTGTCTCTTATAATATTCTAAAGGCCAAACTAGATAGGTAAAGGCTTCCAAAGATACTATAAATCATTCTTAATAACTCAGAAAGAGTTTAAAGATTCTCATTGAACGCTAATGACACATACAAGTCCAATAATTGGCACTGAATTATTGCGAACCCGAGGTTAGAGAAAGTACTGATTCATTTAACGCGACCTCATTTCATTTCATTTCATTGGGAAAAATTGTGAAATTCCGATTCTGGATGCGATTTCACTCGCGAAACGTTAAGCAAGAATATTAAAACAAGAAGACTGATGTTCTGATTTCGAAACAACTTGTTTCAGATTGAAATTCTAAAATTTTCCAGCATCCCGCGCAAAATCCGTCCTCCGGCTACAGGCAGCTTGATGCGTGTTTACGAGGTCGGGATTAATATTTATCAGTTCCCTGGTACAACAATAACAGCGAATCAAGGAATCTGTGTGTTAAACAGCTTATGAATATAAAGTGAAATTTAAATGCGGGCTCCATCTCTCGCATTCGTATTTTCGTCCATAATGTTATCGATAGTGGCGGGATTGATTGGCAGCCCGTAGTCTGGACGAGGTCGATGCACGATAAAACAATGAGTATTTATCGAATTCATATCTGTTAACAAGTTAAGACAATGTAATCGCTCACTACGTAATTACAACACAAACAGTTGGAGACGACACGTTTTATCTGGCCGTTGACTTGTGATTCATGACAAGTGCCCCTTTATTATGATGTAGGTACTGTACTCAGTCTAATTTTAGACTAATGTATGCGTGTGAAGAAGCCCATCACATTATTCATATAGCTTTAAACGACAAGGTTTCAATAAACTGCAATTCCAAGGCAGAAGACATCCTTAAAAACCGATACTTATAGCGCGTTATAGGCTTCACTTTATGACTTGGGTTGAGCAGTTGACGGGTACTATAAAGTGTTCTCATAACGAAACCGCGAAGGCATATAACTTTATAGTCATCTGTCATTCGTTTTACGGCTCCACATAAGTGTTCGTAGCCGACATTATTCATTTGCGAATAATGATTGTTACAAAAAGCACCCTCGGCGTGTTCTCCCATGCGGGTCGCGTGCTGCGCGCGTGTCCCACATAACACGCAAATTTGAACACAATAAAAAGTTCAAATCGACACTTGAAACACGTATAAACTAAGTGATGAGCTGTTTGTGTAAGCGGTGGCGTTTTATGTAGATTCGTAGGGGTGCGCTTCGCGGCGCGCGCCGAGGGAAGGTGGCAAAGATCAAGGCTCGCTCGCGAACACAAATAGTGTTATTAGCATATTAAAGTCGGTGTATTTTGCAGAGAGTACACCGGTTGGTATTTAAAACCGGATTAGTGACTTACATGGATTCTTATGATTTCAATAAAAATATTTATAAGTAGAATGAGATAAATTAATTACGTGCAGTCCGGGTTATAGGTATGTAAAGTTGCTATTTTATATACCGCTATGTTATTTAAAGCTCAATGTAACATTTAATGAAGTTAACAGGACAATCCTTTTAATATCTTACATTGCCGTTTAATTATATAAATGTTATTTTCTTAGAAATTGAGTTTGCAACGTAATTTTATATCGAGTTACGTGAAGTTGCCAGTTTCAATAATGTTGGCAAAGCAAAAAAAAAATGTGTGCTAAGGGGACGTTTGTAACGGGTCTGCGCAATCAACCCTGTTCGTTAACTGCGTAAGCGCACTAGATAAGTGAATACGTTAACCTTTGTTCCCCAGTTAGGGGTGAGGCCGCGACCGTTGCGTGATAACCCTAGCGACTAGCGATTAGTAACGTGTCCCACCCCTAATAGATAAAACATAGTTAGAGGAACTATTGTTTAATCAACACTTTAATATTTAACAATATTTACGTATTATTTACTCAACTGCAGCGCTTGCATGATGCTCACATTTCATGAATGATACGAATCGGTTCGAGTAACAGTATTCGACGTAATACAATAAATATCACGAGTGTTAATGACGTAAATTACGATTGTTACAACCTTCGGTAAGATTACACGAGAACTTATGTACGTGTCTGCCTATACTCGTTTCTACGTAATAAGTTTCATATTGTATTATAGCCGGTACGTGTACGTTGCTTCCGTAATATGTAATTGCTTCAGTACACGACTATAGTACTTGTAATTTATTCGTACAAAAAATCTTAAAGTCGCCACTCAGATGTGAGTAGCTCTTGTAATTGTAAGAACTGCATTCTTTTGTAATCACATCTTCAATGCCTTTGCCAATAACAGACGTTGATACCAAGGAGAGTCATGAACGTGATAGAAATACACAATTTTTCCGACTTTCTGCGAACAAAAACGATTTAATTTCAACTTAAAAAAAAAAAACAATCAAGTCTTCATAATTACCACTGCGTCGTTCCATTTTCATTAGACGAACATAAGATTTCTTTTCCTAAAATAATTTCAGAAGTCCGACGCAAAGCCACTGCTTTTTTCTAATTTAATTTTAAATCTAATTAAGTAAGTAATAACAAAAAGCTATCAGAATCCCACGTTAAGTTCCCATGACATCAATCTTCCCTGTTTTGATTTCTCCATTAATAGCAGATTGCTAAAATTGAACAAATGTAACAGGGAAATAGAGTTTCTAACTTCATAGGGATAAGGTCGGGAATTGGTTGTAGATAACATGGTTTACTTAATAAAAAGTTGATTGTTGGTGGACTCGCGCCTCGTAGAGAACCCGCATAATTTCACCCGTCAGATTAAATACACCACAGTTTAGGGTGGAAGCCCCCAACTAATCACTGAGTAAAAGTACCAGAGAAACATATCGTTAAGGACCATTTATGTGATACAAATGTCATGGGAAAATATCAACGACACTCAGATTCGGTTGGCGTAGTAGTGGAGTGATCAGCTGCTTCGCTACGAGTCGTAGCTTCAGTTTTCACGAGAAATTTAATATTTGTAGATATTTGCTACGTCGTCGTAGCTAGTATATTGCTACGATTAAGCATACAAATCGGTTTTAAAACTAAAAAATACAAACATTTTCGTAATTTCACTTACACTTTTTAATCAACGTAAGTAATGATTATTTCTTGCACAAGTACAATATTTAATTAAAGTAAAGCCTAAGATCCTATTGTTCAAAGTTCTCTGTAACAATTAAGTACGAAATGTAGCAAAACAACAATAAATCAGAGTACACCCGATACAATCTTGCAAACTCGTGAAAAGATATAATGGGAAAGATTTGTGTCAGGTCGCCGGGTTAAGTTTGTACCATTAACTTCATAAAAGTAAACCTAAGCAGAAGGTAAAACGTTGTGACCGTCAAGTGGAGTAATTAGAAGTAATTATACGTTATAATTTATGACGCGAGCTCGTCGCTTATCTCAGCGAAATCAATATGGTAATTGTGAATGAGCTAACGGTCACTGTATAAAAACTATGAGGGGAGGTACGGCATCAAGTACCCGCATAAGTGCTATTAGCGGTGCGCCAATCTAGCTACGATTCCCCTTCACAAGGGCTATTTAAAACGCGAGGGTGTCGCTCCACTGAAATGCATCAACAGTTTAATTTCAAACCATTCATTTTAATTTGAAATACTCAAATACTATAACAATTCCGTTTCATTGTTTGTGTGTAACAAAAAATGTACACAACTTACAAATACATACACACATTTCTTTCTGAATTTACAAGTTGATGTAGTTGCAATTGTCACGCGACGTACAAATTATTTATCATTTGTTAACCTTCTACCTTTGTTAATAACAAATATCTATTTAAATATTTAAATTTAAATATGTATAGGTATTCGTGTAAAGTGTAAGTAAGTATATTGTATTTCGCTACTTTTCTTAATATCTTTTCCGATAATGCCATGCTTGACCACTGGTCTGTCTCTGCATCACCCAAAGGTTTGGCTGGTAGAAAGAAAATGCCCATAGCATTTAAGCCCGCCTTATGTACACTTTTTTGTGAATGAAGAATGACATTAAAAAATAAATATCTAACTGATGCCAAATATATTTCTCGCGGTATATAAACCTTGACATTGCAGGCCATGTTTTTGGCTAAATAAGATAACGAATGTTTATTTTGAATGCGGTTAAAAAGACCATGTTTGTTGTTTTTGCGCGTGGTACGCGTGTAATACCTACAACGTTAAGTGTGAGAGTGGAAATAGTCTATTTTTAGTTAATTTGCGTGCATCTAAAACGCAAGTCACGTTCAAAAACAAAGGGCCCGAGCGCCGACCACCGCAGTTTCTGAGAACACACTCGTAGCATATTTAGCTCGCAACTTTGAGCGAAAATAATCTTGCTTCAAGCTTTTATATAGTTTCCTGTCGTCGACACGAACGCGATCCCCATTCCAAATTGTTGTGTTTATGTCAACACTTTGAGAAACCACAAAATATTAATATCAAAGTTTGTCGCAAGTTTAACAACACAATCTTTGTTCCCTTTATTGTAATAAAACAATCAGTCAACGGTCCTTTGAGCTCTGTGGTTGAGCGTGAAGGGTATATTTAGATGGACGGTCCTAATTCCTATACATTGAGGATCTTCATAATATCCTCAAGATGAGATGAGGGTTTTATGAAGTCAGAAAAACCCTTCCTAAGGTTAAGGGACATTACAAAGTCAAACAGTTTTAAAAGTCATTGAAACGAGGTTAAACTCAATATCCGAATCAGACAAACAACAAAATCTTTGAATTAATCTTGAAAATAAATTGTCTTTGTATTCGGATTTCAATTGGAATGATAAATTGTAACAACAACGGCTTTGTGAAGTAATGTTTATTTCGCTTGTATAGTAAAAATAAAACAAATGTTCGCGTTGACTTGAAACGTTAATTTACACGTTCTTAAATTAAATGTAAATATTTTCTTCGTTCAAAGTTTAAAAACAGTTGTGATAATATTTTTATCAAATTGCGGACGAATCTTGCGCCGTCATTGGACGAATTAATTCGGTGTTTTTTTCTTTCTTCTTTACATTATGAAGAATGTAATGACCTTTGAATACGTACATATGCGGCCTTTTTAGGAACATTATCAATATAATTTGATTTATAAATAAACTATACTTGTTCAATTCATACAATACGTATCGTCGAAAGGAAATGAAATAATAAAAGTGCAAGATCGATAAATAAGTGTCTGTACATTAGCAAGTCAAGCGCATCCATTGCGTCCACGCTAATCAGAGAGCTTATACAGTTTATGACTTCTATTATAATATTTTATCTTTTATTTATCACCACATTAAAGTAATCCCAGGCTTGTCAGACAAAATTATAGCGTTTTTTTGTTATTGGAATAAAACAATGATGAATCGTAAGTAGTTATATCATCAAACTAAAGTCGTTGATCCGATCTAAATTCTGAAAGTTCTTTTGTTCAATATTGAGGCTTAGTAGAGAGTGGAAAAGATAGAGTATTTGTATAACTATTGTGAGATATTCTAAATTAACTAAAAAATCACGGTTTAGGGCCTACTGACTTTAGGCTGCGCCACGTCGCCGCTTCTGCGCACGCTGCTCATGATGAAGAGTCCCTCTGTGACTCGAAACTAGTAGAGCTTTTCCCATTAATGTACATGAGTAAACCGCGATTTTTTAGTTAGTTTAGGTAGAGTATTTTCGTATACTTGTAATACATAATCTTTGTCAACACGCTACTGTTCGTGACAGACAGTTGGACTATGAATCTCCTCTACATAAGCCTCGGAACCACTACATAGAGGGATTGTCATAATCACCACGATTAACAGGCGGGTTCTGGGTAGATCGCAGTTTCAAAGTGATAATAATAATAATCCTTAATACTTACGTAATAAATATGTATTTACTTTGCATGTGATATATCCAAAATCAGTCCTTGACTGTCGCATGATATTTAGTGTATTTACTAAACATTTTAAGCCGGCTGTGTGTTTGTGTAGGCAGGCAAGTGATATGATAAGTTACTCGTACAACATGGAATATTAATGTATACTATATTAGGGATAGAGGAGGCATTTTATGTTATTTTTGGCAGGGATATTTATCCCTAATTTACAATAGTAGCAGCAGTGACTTCTCTCGCATTCCCGGATAAAATTAGTTATGTATTAAAACAGAATAGAATCTATCTCTGTACCAAATTTCATCCTAATCCATTTAGTTGTTTTCTATAAAAGAGCAATTAATAAACAAACATGCATACATCCTTACAAACTTTATCATTTTATAATATTAGTTGAATAGTACGATTAAGTTATATTCCACCGTCACCGCACGTCAAAATTTACCATCATGGGTAACAAAATTCAAAGCACTTAAAGTAAAATGTCTTTGAGGTAATTAAGATCACAGTTAAGATTTTGACATCGTGACAGTCTGTGAAGAAATTAAATATCTTAGTTGAATAATAAAGACAACAGATTTCAATTGAAATGAAAACGATGAGAATTTAACCAACACTTTCCATTGTTTATGTTAATGAAACTAACATTTGAAAATGTCTGAATTATAATTTACTAAATATTTAAAAAACAAAAAAATATTCGTAATATTTTTTTAGTTAACTATGTGTATATTCGTAATCTTGGCGGAAACCTCATTTAGAAAGGGAAATTAATATTTTCCGAAAACACAAAAGAATGAATGACACAAATATAATTGTTTTTGTTGCACAAATCCTTGAAGTTAAACGATCGATGAACTTTAATGAGAAGTATTTTATTAGGAAAAGTAAGATTATGGTTCACCTCTACTTTTTTTCCGTAGCTACGGATTAGCTTGCGGGTTTACTGGGGTCCGACTCGAATAGCAAAGGAACGGGGTAGTTTTTAGTCAGTAAGAGTCTAACACTCCCTCTCGCCTCGCCCAAGGCGGGAGAAGTCATTGCATCATTTTCCCCCCTTAAAAAAAACCTATTCTTTTTAGTGAAATAACAGTCATGATGTTATTTGTCCTGGTTGTAGCAAGAAGAGGACTTGTTTATTCAAAGTGTTAAATAACTGCTTACATATGAGACAGTTTACCATGAAAAAAGCTTAAGTTACTTCTTGTATTATTTTCAACTAATCCGCAATTTATTTGCAACTCAGTGGGAATCGAAATTAGATATATTATGTGAGTTTATTGTTACAATGGGATTTAAGTTGTGTTCAACCACTTTTTGCTATTTCAAAACCTAGCTATGAAATATTTTTTTATATAAGTACTAGTCGAGTTAAATTGAAATGAAATGAATTTAATTAAAACTGCTGACTAAGTTAGAGTTAAAATTGGAATGTCCTAAACTTTGTGTCAACGTTGTTGAGCGTGATTTATACGTGCTTAAACCTCTACCAAATTCTTTTAGTGGTATTTTGTATCCAACCTCTCAATTGTACTGTTTGATTCCCGCCTCATCTGATCTTATGAAAAAAGGTGAAAGATATAATTTACTTAGTGGTACACAATAATATACTCCTTCTCTTTGTTAATTGTACAGTACAACTTAATTAATACAAGTCTTCTTGTTTGCTGATAAGGAACTCTTAAGACACTTCGATAAAATAATTCGATTTGCATGATTGTAATTGCGATATCTGACTGCAAGCCCTGACTCTTGTGACCTGCATCCCTGGTGGTCTTGGCGGTTTAGTCATACTATAAATCATGTCCATGACTTGTTTTATCACTCCTTGGCACTGCATATGTACTGTCGATATCGTTCTATACCTACACAGGATAGGGGTAAAACGTCCCAAACTTTATTTGCTGTCAGTCAAACCTTTATCACTTTTACAATAAAGCATGATTTACGTTGTCCCGACTGCTGCTCAGCGATATCGACAGTGAGAAGCAGGGGAAGAGGTCGAGGCTATCTGCTGATAAGAGTGAACTGAGCGGCGGTGGGTTGACTGAGCCCAATGACAAACATACGACTGCTGATATGCAAGATTTGGATGAACATTTACCGGTATTTACATTTTAAAGCCTATTTGACTTTGTGGCACATATTCAAACATATGATTCACAACATTTTGGCTTAGCGGACTTGATATAGCGTGATTAACAATTAAAAAGACGTTTAAATCACCAACGAAGTGTCTGTCTTCCACCCAGCTAAGTAATAAATAAGTAATTGAAAGTAAAAGTTGGAAATGGAACATAAAGCGGTGTTGGCAGTTATTTCCTTTTATTGGCTGCCAGGGATATATAACTTGTGAGTTAACAGGAGTTACAAAAGTGGGAGTGAGTTGTGCGCTCCTGTCTGGTTGTATCAGGGCCGCTCGTTATACAACGTCGAACCGGTTCCAAGCTGACGTCACCTCCAATCCTTCCATTTATTTTTTGTAAAGTTACGATCCAAAACATCGATGCAATTCCCCATAATATTTTATGGCTTCGCAGAGGAACGTGGGCTATGAAATTAGCAAATAGATCGATGCAGCTATAGGCAATAATAATGCCGCAAAAAGAATTAAAGAACCTAGCTCGTCGATAGTGATCAGTTATGTTAAGCTGGTGGAACGTCGAGAAACAAAATGCAGTATGTGTGTGTGTGTGTGTGTGAGAAATTTT
This sequence comes from Spodoptera frugiperda, assembly GCF_023101765.2. NCBI lineage: Eukaryota > Metazoa > Arthropoda > Insecta > Lepidoptera > Noctuidae > Spodoptera > Spodoptera frugiperda. The sequence goes on along the minus strand of NC_064217.1, from coordinate 6,354,490 downwards.
TAATGTATTCCGAAACCAAATGCTTACAGAGCCGGGTTCTCGGGTAATGGACACAGGTTATACAGCATGATGCACAAGATGCAACATTACAGGCTGTTTACTTTACATAATCGTGAATTACCTAATGAGATGTTACGCAAAACAGTATTTTTCCACTTATACATAAACGAACAGGATTTTCTAGCGGAATAAAGAAATTACTGGCCATGGACATTTATTTCAAATATATGTACACGGGGGTTGTTAATGGGGACGAGTTCTTGTTAATTTCCAACTGGTCAATAAAGTGAAATAATTATGATTTCACTTAATTGCATCCTTATTTCTTTCGTAAATACGATCCTGAGTTTGTAATGTACCTCGTGTAATAGGGAAGGAGGAATTATGAATTTAATGTTTCCTGTGTAGACATACCTGGAATATGCTGGACTTTTCTATTTCCAAGTATTCTCTGTTTATAAATCTTCTAAATAATGGAAAAGGAATCCAATCTGTCGTGGCATTAGATGAGACTAATTCCACAGTAAAGGTGACATTTATACAAGATGAGAAATACAAGACGACTCTGCCTATTCCCTTGGGGAAAAACTAAAGTGTTATGTTATGTTAGTCAAAAGCTGTCATTTCTTACTACATCACTGTCCCTTTTTTTGTTGGAATATTTTTTCAAAGAAGTTCACTTCAGTCGAGTTGGAACTTTCCGTCTTGTATTCATTATCGGTGCACGATCAGTTTTTTATGCCTGACGTGGCAACTTACCGGTTTTACGCGGTGCATCTACACTCTGAGCAACCTAATCTACCAAAAAAATGGCCGAAACATGTGATTTTTTGGAAATATTAATGTTTGATGTCTCTTAAAACCTGTGTATTAATGAACTTGGCTAGTATCTTCGTAGAATAATCCCTTCAACGTGTTTCCTGTAGATACGAGTAATCAAGATAATTATACATGTGGTAATAATATAGGCACTCCATTACAAATTTTATGACTCTTGCAAAAAGTTACAAAATCGTCTGTACGTACTACTTAACTATCTTCTTCTATAAACTTGCACAATCCCTGCAATATCATATTAACGTCACATGCAGCAAGAATAATCTGAAACCTTAACAAATACGAGAAGACAACGTCAGTTTCATAATCTTATAAATCCTAAGACAGAAAAGCGTTCACTTTTACTTTCGGTGCAACCGCACCGTCCTCACTTCCCTCTTAAAAAAGAGGAGGGATGAGGTATGCGTCTGTCTCTTTTGTTCGCGGCTTCTTTGGAAGGTTTTCTCTTTCTACCTTCCCTTCGGCATCATCCTCAGTCATACCAGTTTTGTTCGCGCTTAGTCATCGCGGGTCAGAGATAGTGGTTTCAAATGTCATTCACGTTACTATCGCACTCAATACAGCTCAATACGACATTTGATTTTATTCATACGTAACTTATACATGTAACAAGACTACGAAATAAACTGATAGAATATTCTGATGCAATATGAGTTTTGCCTTGACTGAAATGGTTACATAATTCCATCTACGGTACGTGTTTCCGAAGACCCTACAAAATTGAGGCAATATATTTTTTTTTATTACGATAGCCCCTTTTTTATTTCAAAATGTATGAATAAAGATCACGTTTAGTGAACAAAAAATGACCTACAATATAACGCCCATAGCTAGGTTGGTGGGGAGCAAAAAATCTACTGGTGGTGTTGCTAATTACAATCTTTCAAATTGATGTGGGCCAGTTTGGTGAGGGATTATTAGAACGTTTTATTTTTTCAAATGACTATAAAAATTGATATTTACGACTTTATTTAAATGTTAATTGTATCAGCGGACATTATACGTAGTTGGTTAATAGATGAGATGAGGGCTATCGTTTTCTTACTCACTAGATGGCGCCAATGTAGCGTAATCCTGTCTGTCAAATCACTGCAGCTGTTAAAAAAAATTAAAACTAGCTTTGAGTTTTCTTAGGATACAAACATATTTATTTTTATTGAAATCATATTAGTTTTGAAGAATAAAATCGATGACTATAATTATGCTCCTTTATAAATAGAGTAGACATAAAAATAAAACTCGGGAATATTATAATTTAATAGAATCGTGATACGTTCAATTATTTCTATTTATATGCAGATGAATGGCATTTGTTTGTAAACAATATTAATGTGCAGTCATGTCAAGTTGTGCAGTACAATTATTAATATCTGGCACGATATGACGATAATCACTTGTGTACCGTCGAACACTTATTTCTTGCAAGAACTGTTATTAAAGTTTAATTAATGTGTTAAAGAACTTATTCTTTATTTATGGAGTGTGAATGACTTTAATAAAGGTGATTTACAATGGAATCTTGTTCTAGCAGTTGATGGTAGATGTTGACATGAGGGAACTTGATTTAAGTGAACAAAGTACAGATAAAATTTCCTTTCATCCAGTTCTTATTCTTATTATCTGAAGGACATCTTTTCCTTTGTCAAAAACCAATATTTAAAGAAATGAAAGCTTTATACACTCATATGTTACCTACTACTAGTTGAAACCAAAATCTTCTTATCCTGTGACAAGAAACGTAAGCGTTTTGATACGTTAAAACATTTTCAATTTACTCATACATATTCTACTAACACGTGGAAAATCTCGCTTCCTTGTTTATCACATTTTCATTTGTTTACAGAAAAATATGTCGTCAGTGACAGAGTTATAATAAATCTTTGTAAGAATCCTTCGTCGAAGGCGAAACTCCAGAAATAGCCATATTACGTCTTTAGTGTCCATGGTAGAAAAAAAGAAACATCCTGAAATGTGAACAAAACACGATCTGAATATGAAAATTAAATTGGACGTGAATAAATGACAGTTGAAAAATATTCAACGAATACGACGCAATAGTATTTCTGTTCTAAATTTTAAATTACTAACGGCCGTGTTACATTAATTTCATTGTAATGGCTACGTTGCAAAACTTGGATTTTTGTTATTACGTACCTACCTACTGTGTTTTTAAGATTTTATCTGATCACTATTGTTGTCTTGATATGCGTACTGGCTTAATTATGTTTTGTCATTATCATTAATGACGGTGCCGATATGTCTACGCAGTAACTTTTCCGTATCTTGGAAACAAGACTTAGACTGTAGACTTGTAGAGTCACACACTAACACGTTATTCACTTGTACTTTTATTTGTAAGTCGTCTATCGATATTTACTGTCAAAGAAACCATCCCACTAAAGTTCCATGTTCACAAATTTTCGTAATATGAATATGTTATACAAATACTAAATAGTATTTAAAACCTAACTTGTTTAATATCATAGATAGAGGTAATAACAAAAACATAATAAAGACCAGAGTTAATAAAATCGATAAACAAGTTTTCGAAATCATGTGATTCAAGAAATTAGCTATTTTTGTCTAAATATCTCGTGAGAAATGAAGACAAAACAAGACTTGTAAATGTTTCTAGATACTATTATTATTACGAAACTTCTAAATACTTATTATTCATCAAGTAATAACTTACAAAAATGTATCTAAGTTCAGTAAAATCAGATTCACGATTGGTCGATATTTATTTTTAGTTCGCAAGCCCGATAAGTTATTTGACGGTTTTTAGCTAGAATTGTCGAGCTGGCAACGTCGCTTCGAACGTTCCGTGAATGTAAGCTCGTCCAGAAATTATGGAGACGTGACATTTATCAGACCCTTAATATTTTAAAGAAAAAAAACTTCTTTTTATCATTTTTGAACTAACCAAATCTTTCACCTGATACGATCCTTTGAATATCTTTTACGATGCCCCAGAGAAAAGGTTCGATGACTAATTGTCACTTGGGAACCGAGCATTATAATTTTTTAGTTTATTTTTAATGGTCTCGAGGTGACTAGCGTATCTGAATTCGATTGGACGGTCTTGCACACTCACTTGAACATAGAATAAAGGACCAGTAACTTCTTCTTCTAAATTTTTATCTTCAGACAGACGTAGTGGCATTTAACTTTGATCGCTATTTTTGCACATCACTGGGTTTTTATACATAAGTTACCTATTTCCATTTCAACGAATCCTCTTTGAAGTTAAAAGAGTTTTTTGCAATTACTGGTAAATCCTTATCGATCCCATCTATATTCAGTACGTAATACGATCCACAGCATTAGTCAGGACCCAAGTTATATTCAAGCGACATCGAACTGGTAGCCAAACATTAGTAAGCAAGCAGCGATCACACGACCAAGGTCAATTGCTCCACGCAACGCACCATCACTTCCTCGTTGGCAAGCAACTCGGCGCTTGGGCAACCGCCTCTCACTAGAATTAGGCTCCCGGTTACAACACGACACATTCACACACATCAAGTAACTGCTTAGACTTGAATCACTATGCGCACCTACCAGCCATTTTTTCCATACCACGCAGATTGAGCATCGTCTCGTGCCCAGAATTGCGAACTTCTTGTCAATTCGACAAGCTCTTATTCTCTCTCAATTTGTCGACAATGTTTTCGATTATTTGTTAACTCCTCGGTATTGTTCTTTACAAAATAATTTGATTGCTCGAATGACTTTGTATTATTTTCACCGAGTGAACGGCTCTACTTAGTTTCCTAATCTTTGAATGAGCCAGATTTTTTGCTTGCAACTTACTTCTAATTGTAATCGCTTTTTACTGTGTAACTTACGTATTTGTAAAGCTGTTTGGTCACGGCAGGTGTTAACTTTAACACAAGTTAGCTGTGATAAATATGTATAAAACGATTTAATTTTATGCCAATGGTTTTGTTGTTGATCATCTGTCAAACACAGCCTCGAACATATTAGAAAACCTACTGTCATATATTATTAATGGTATCTTAATCTAATACATATTCGAATAGCATTAATATTTCCCATTCATATAATATAATGTAATCAAAACGCAAAATCAAATCAATAAATCATTAGTTCACAGTACATTGCTCGTTAATAAACTGCATTCATAATGGCATGTTACATAGATATTTAAGATAATGGCAGGCATGTGTGGTTACGTTCTGTGAGTGCAATACACATGGACCTTGTCGAACTATGATTGCGCTGCGCCTCATTAACAACTCCACGTACCTACCTTATGATGAAAAACCATGCCTTTTTTGTCGTAGGAGTCCATTTATTTGCTAAAAGGTATGGCTTCGCAAACTCATACCTACCTTAAGTGTGTGTTAATTAATTAACTTTTAATCAGTTTTTTGTTCAAAAAAACTGGCGTACGACCGGCTTATATGTTGGTAATTTCCGCTTCGTAACCCTAATCAAACTAATTTTGAATAAGTTTGGCATCCAATTTACAGCGACTATTTCTAAGCCAAATGTCGGTTCCAGGGATTGTCGATAAAGTAGGTCAAGGGCTCAGAGGTTCTGACATTTTTCTTAGGACTGAGGTTAGCCTCGTGCTTTGTTTGTTATTCGTGGAACAGGAGTTCTAAACTTTCAAGGGTTCCAATATTAATTACAAATTAGAGAAACCCTAGAAGAAAATTTTGTTGAATACAATCAAGACGAAATTACAGTGAAAACGAAACGACTATGAAGTGTATGAACTATAATACGAGTAATTAAGGTAGGGATTCATACGGAACAATGCATCATGCAGATTGACACAACAGAGAACATAATACTCGTACATATTTACGATAGTTTTAGCACCTCGACTAAAACGAACAAATATTGTGTACAGTACGTTATTCAGTTCTTACATTGACTAAACAAAATAAACTAGCGAATATGTTAATCTTGTAATAAAATAAATTAACATAAACATTGCTGTGTGTACTGTGTAGTGGCCGTTTATCAGCTCCGCAATGAAATTCAAGGCTGACACCGGGTGTCATGTTGTCCAATACTTGATAAACTAGGAACAAAGCACGCTGTGCGAGCGCATGGCGCAGGTTCCTATTTAACATTCGTAAGCAGTTGTCGACGGTTTAAAAACAATATTATGAACATTACGTTAAATTGTAACACGACAAAACAAATTAAATTTTCGTACAATGCTGCTAATGTAAAACAATTTATTGTTCTACGAAACACTAAATGATAAATTGATTTTATCTGCACAAGTCGTAACAAAATACGATGAATGCAATTATAGACAAATCGCTGGAGCTAATAACTGGTCGGTCCATTAGTCTAATAATAACAAAACTAAGGACTGTTTGACAGGACTTGCGTTTAATTCTGTCGAGTTTGAACTAAAGTTTAATTGGTTAGCTCTCAGAATAGATAACTGCGAGAGACTGAGTCGCAGTGGCCGCGCCCGACTGAATACTAATACCGTACATCTTGGCCGACCCATTTGTGGATCTCCTGCGCGAATTACAGGTTTGATGAGTACACCAGCTTGCTACTATGATGCACTATTGCAAAACACGAAAGCAGTACGTTAGTTTTATTTGGGGAGTGCTAATATTTCACGTTCCACTTGGAATTCTATTTGTATGCTGCTGCAACGGTTGAACCCATTAGGTTATTGCAATACGAGGGTTCGTATCATGCTAATATATGGGTCTCATGTTGGCTATACTAGATGTTCTCTGCTTGCAACTTAAACATCTCTGTATTCGTCAATGAAAATATTTGATACGAAAATGCAAATTTATTTTTTTTGTATTTATTCAACTGCTTTGCAATTGCAGAAACTGTTTATTACTCATCAGATATTGCACAATTTGTATCCGGAGTTTGAGATATTACTAAATTCTTAGCAATTACGCATTGATGAAGAATTGAATGTTTCTGTGGTTACCTTTCAGTTCTGCGTCGTTGTTCAACTTTACAACCACAACACAATATTTAATGAGGCCAATCTTCTTAATGTGGAATCAGCGAAATTTGGAATTCTTTGGTCTTATTAACTGCTTATTCATGCCGCAACAGTATATTAGCGAGGAGACAGTAAAGCATTTTAAACATGCTGGCATGCTCGTAACCCCTAATTAAGAACCGCGCTCTCGTGCGAGTGTTTTAAACAAAAGGTTTCAACACATTAATACATTGTGCACTTAATAAAACAAGGTGTAGGGTGCCGGATGTTTGCCCAAAACAAACGCTCGCCAAAATAGCTTTGGATATGGTCCCAATATGTGGTCTTTGTTCAGAAAGCGAGCGTTATACTGCAATTAAATTATAAATAAACACTTTTTTATTTCACGTAGTCGCATGCACAATGTTATTGCAAATACTTTTATTTGTATGTGTAATGTGCAAATATTTTGAACGAGTTGATAAGTTGGAATACATCGCATGTTTTTAACCGCGGCGTGGCCTGCGAGCTGCGAGAGGTACTTACATAAATGCGGTACAAACAGAGGTCTGAGATACTTGCTTCATTATTGTCTCTTGGACCGCATATAATTGCATTCCAAGCATGAATGTGTAGGGCCGCGCTCCGTGAAATTGCCGGCTACAGGCAAACTCAAACATTGCTGTACTGGTTCTCACACATTATAAATTGATGAATTTCGACTGCGCATGTTTGTAGAAAGTAAAATTAAATTGAAATTGCTATTGAAACAGCCCTTTGTTGGCTACTACATCTAGTTGCGTGTTGCTCGACGCAGAAGCATTCCATTCAACTCGTTATCTTTATAATATGTGACAGGTGACATACAACCGGTAAGCGGTTTATGCCTTCAATGGTAAACGATTGATATATAGGAAAAAAATGTTATTTCGCATTCAGAATGTGTTAGTAAACAAAGTAGCTACGCAATACGCGTGTTGGGTAGATGATCAAATTTTAACATTTAAATTGGTGATTGAGAACAAAGGGGCTTGTTTATAACCCAGCTCAAGGTTAGATTTTGATTGTTACAGGCGCCTCAGGTACCTTCAGATTCCTCCACGTGGCAAATTGGCGGTACAATGAGATTTATATCTGCAATCATTTTTTCTTTGGTCATTATGTGCTGATGATAATGCGTGAGATACAATAAGTTCAACACTTTTGTTTAATCTTTGCTTAACCTTCAATGTTCTACGCTAATCTGGAGATTAAAGAAGACCCAAGTTTAAAGTGTGTGAGCATTGTAATCGATTTTAACGCTTCAGAGTACTCATGAGTGCTCGTAAAAGCTTTAAACAGATTTAAATTCTTATGACTAATCCGAAATTACGATATTACGACGATCAACTGTGCTTGAACTTGGTCTTTGTGACATTTAAACAATGGCGATTGTTTCATATAACCTTATCCTAATGATGGTATAAGTATATAAAGTAATTCATTTTGCTTTTAAATCATCTCATTTGTGAGTTCTGAGTATTTTGAACGCTGTTTACGTCTTGTAAGCCCACGCAAACCGCAAGACGAAACTACAATAAACATAGATATGTAATTGTTCAACTTCATTGCCTATTTATCTACTTACGTTCACGTACACACTTCTATAAAAGAACAAGGCAATTATCAATTAAAAAAGACAATGGTACAATTATAATTTCTTGACAACATGATCACCTCCTAATGATATATGGCCTGATATTACTTAACGTGTAACAAAGAGCTCTTATCTCTTAATCTGATACTAACACTGCTGAGTATTTGTCGATAACTCAATTATAAACTCGTAAAATCGACTTCCTTGAAGAATCTTAACTTAAGTCGTTAAGTAGTTCTCATGGATTGATAGCCATTAGATAATAATAAATTCCTGCTACTTGTATGTTATGCAATTTTCATCCCTTCCTATTACAATAAGGCTTTTAAGAAAATGGGTATTTTTGGACTAAGCCATACTCGGTAATCTGCTCATGCCGTAACGTGCATCTCTGCTTATCCCTTCGGAGATAAAAAACGTGACGATTGTCATACTCGGTTTCCTCATATATAACAGGCTAAATGTGTGACTATATTTCGCCAATTATATCTTAAGTAAATACATCATACTACTTATTAGTAGATATATCCTATCACCTCTGTTATCTGAAGTTAAGCAAAATCTTCCCTCTCTTCTACTATATCTGTACAATTGGACCATACTTCTTCTTTTTCTCCAGTTTCCGTAACGGCCTCATGTAATTGACTGCTGTTTGAGACAGGCCATTAACAAATATTAGTCAGAATTTTGTTCCATTTTTGATTATTTAAAACTAAATTAATTCACCAATTCATTGTCTAGAAGAAACCATTATTATATTATTTTTTATTGTTTAAGATTTAAAAGGTCTTAGTAAGGATAAAAAAAAATATTCTTTGTTACTTATACGTGCTAATGTTATATTTTTTATGGCTTGTTACATCCTTGTAGGTTTCAAGCACGCTAGTACAAGTACTACAAGGTTGGCAGTAGGTAAAAAAACTCCTAGAACCGGAAAGCAAATGTCAAATGGCATTTTTTTTTTTCAGAATAATTTCGGCTATGTGACAGCTTAACACGATTTATTATAAACCTGTTTCTATGTTCATATCAAAAGTGAAAAGGTAGAAGTCCTTGAGTAAAAGCTTGTTTTTATTTTTCCTTAATAGGTACATACTACTTTTAAATTATAACATTTTTATTGTTAGACTCCTAAATACTTAATAGGATATTACGTATATAGGTACTCAGTCAGAGTCTAAAACTTAGAGCTATCTGTTAAAAATATCTGTCTTTTATATAAGTACACTCTTTGTTACTAAATAATTAAGGTTGTTATGTATTGCCTTAGTTGATCTGTTATGTAAAGAAAGTATGTCACCTTCTTATTTTGGGTGGGGAAAATCATCCAATGACTTCTACCGCCCAAGGCGAGGTGTCAGACTCTTACGCACTATAAACCACCCCGTTCCTACTCCTGCTTTTTGTACCGGTGCCCCGGTTAACCCACTAGGTGGTCCGCAGATGCTAGGTCGTCCACAGTCCTTACAATCAACAAAATAAAAATCGTCATCGTCCGTTTGATAAAATCTGATATTGTCACCTCTACGATACTTTTCATCATTATTTCGTATCATACGATAATACGATAGCGAAACGATGACGAAAAATTTAATCACGCGTCGCACATAAATGACTATTACGAATAAATATTTCACCACAGATAATAAATCTGTTGTAATCGGCAAACAGATTATATTATGTATTCGTTTGACAGTTAAATAACAATGTCTGCTAAAAAATAATACGTAATCATTGCAGACAGTTGATACGATTATTACAGTTTTAATTTATAAGCTAACTGGCTTGTAACAAAAAGATTGTAATCATTACAATCAGCAATCATTAGTTTAAACATATACTTGGGATTAGCCACACAGTCACGTGTGTTTTCATGCCAAAAGTTAATTAAATGTGGCCATTGTTACGACAGGTAATAAGGAAATAGTAAGGAAATCCGAATATCTTAGATTTTCCGTGGCCACTGGAAGTGATTTAACGGAGAATTCCGAGAATAAAACATAAACTAACTGTCAGAACCAGTTAACGTTGTATAAATCGGACTAATTTGGCAAGTTTAATTAATAGACCAGTAGACAAGCCTCTATAATAACTTGTATTATAATATTACGAGTTTATAACAAAAAAAACTAGAAGTGACGTGCTGTGAATCCTTGAATCTCTATAAAAAACTTTTTGCTGCTTCCTTGTTGTTTTTTTAGCATAACTAGATGCTTTTATGAAGTGAGTAGTCTGATCGAATATCCGGGTCATGTTGAATAATGTATCGTAATTATCATAGCAATCTATTACCTCCTAAAAGGGTACGAAGAAGTATCTACTTCTTTAATATTTATTGTATTACTAGTTGATGTCCGCGGCTTCGCTCATGTGGATTAAAGATTTCGTGACAGTAAAAGTAGCTTAAGTTACTCCTATATATCACTTGCCTATAAAACACCCGTTAAAATCAGTCTTAGCTGTTTTAGAGATTAATCAGAATCAACAAAACAGACAAACACACAAAAATTGTAAAATATTCTATTATGGTGTATGTATCGCATGTATAATAAAAAGCAGTCATTTCGAATATTACAAAAAAGAAACTCCACTTTTATTTATTAGTCTAGAAGTCTAAATTGTATGGACAGAATAATAAGAAGAAGAACCATTGGTAGATTTAGCGAAAGTGCTACTCGGAACAAGGTTTTATTTCCGTGATGGGCAAATAGTTATTGACGTTTTTGAGTCCGTGGCATGACAATAGACTCACTACAATACATCAAAATCGATACCAATTTTACATAACTGCTGAAAAAGTGAATGCTACATTATAAATGGAAGGCTTTAATCTATGTATCCTTTTGAGATTAAAAAGATGTGACATTATGTGTGTAATTACGTTCTAGGAAGAAGGCTACACCTTAAAATTCCAGGTTCAGATCAAGACACTATATAAAATAAATAATTAAAAACCGACTCAGAGTACTCAGAGTCGTCTAATGGTTACTTAACCCAGTCCTTAGAAATCGTTTTCGGAACAAAATCGTTACTAAGGAATAGTTTAGGTAATCATTAAATGTCTCTGAGTACGGCAGTAAGTCTCATAAGCCGATAAAGGAATTAATACCTAAACAGTTAGTGATTGGAAAAGTTTATTCACTCAAGTATTTATGTTTTCCTGTCAGAACAATGTAAGGCAAATACAAAGTATTCTGTACTTAAGCCACAAGGTTAAAAAAGGTTAAGTAAATTGTACCTATAACCGGATTTTAAAATAACACCTTATTTAATGAACATTTAGAATATAAAGTTGTCTAATTGTCTGTGCTAAACGAAACGTAATATGACGTCACATCTTAAAATCCCCGAAAGGAGGTAAATGATAAATGATTAATGTTAAATGAATTTAAAATCACAGAACGGAGGTAGAGGTGCACTATTGCACAATAACAATGCAACACTGAATTTTTACCAGCATGTTATGAATCTCATGTAGGTAATAAAATAATTCGACGCGTCGTGTGCCGCGGAATGCTGCTCATGAGTATGAACCTCAAGCATGACTTGAAACTAGTCGAGTTCTTCGTCAATCAGTTAACTACGTGAGCAAGCTGATAACATAATAATTAATTAGTATGTCTCACATACTAATTAATTATTATAGGTAATAGGTAATAAGGGGTGAAGCACAATACCAAACTCCGTGCTACGAAAAAAAAATCGAATTACCAATGCTACTATGCTCAACCCGAGAATCGAACCAAAGATCTCTTGCTCTGCAGTTGCGCTTGCAACTACAATCAACAATGCAGTGGTAAACTCCTTAATTACTTTCGTAATCGATTGTAAGACGTTAGTTCACACGACGCCGACAGACGTACGGATTAATTTTCTTTGTATCATGTATTGTTTTCTCGGAATTAAATAGTGTGTGAACGCTTAGCGTTGTGTTGTGTCATACAATTCTAAATATCTTCGCAAAAACCATTATTTAACGATGTCATTCGATTTGATGGTGTTATTTGAGCAGCATAAGTAGTCTGACTCATCATTATTTGGATAATTTGTGAAGAGAATGAAGCGTTTTTGAATAAGTGCTAATTGTTTAAATAAATGAGGTACGTGTTCACAGTTCACTTACCTCTGAAAAGTAAAGATTTTCCTCCTTTGTTAGCGACGCTTTTCTCGTGACTGTTTGCGTTTTGATTTATTGCTTAACACTATATTTGTACATTCAAGTTCCGCGTATTACCAAAATCTAAATCAGTACTTACTAAATATGAGCAAATATTATAAATTTCATTTATACTTAATATAATATCCTGGAAAAAAACCATTCCCACAGTCGATGCGAACGATAATTAAATGAAACTATGTTTTATGTGCGAATCGTGAGTCTGACAATTTACTAAAAGGGAACTGGTTTTTCTACTACTCAGTTAATATATATAACTTTATATATAACTTCATTAAATAGATCTACAACAATGAAGTTAATTACGATAAACAGTGATGTGACGTCATCAAAATAACGGAGACAGTTGTTTTCACAAATATTTTATAAACAAACGACGGACCGATATAAGGACAACACTATCTCCTTATTTAATCGATAGGAGTAGGATAGAGTGTGAAATTACCTAACATTGTATGGCGGATCAATCACCTATGAACCGAGCTATCGCTATAAAACGGTCATGGCATGCGATCGCAACAGTTCATAAAGCGTAGGATTTAACGACTATCCGCACAGACGAATTGCATAATGCACTCTGCATATACAATACATGCATAGCTCATTCCTGTTCCGTGCCAGCAGATCTGCAGACTCCACGATAAATCATGAACAAATATCCCTATCATTGAATTGGAAATGATAATTCAGTTTCACTTTTCAATGGGCGCAGCGTACCAATCCTCCCGGTCATGTAATTATCAAGATATACATACGTACGGCGCAATAAATCCACTCGATAGTCGAACCAGAATTTAGGATTGCATTTCACGGGTCGTTGAACTTTATCAACAAAATGGAAAGCGATTAGGAAAAGGTTGGAAAATGTAAAAGTGAATTCGGAGTTCGGTATCCGAAACTTTTTACCCTTGTAATGGAAATTGTTTTCAGACTTATTTGGCGGTGAAATGGAAATGAAGTAGCGACATGTACTAGGGGGTGGAAAAGGGACATTTTGTGTCGAGCGATTTTGTTTTATACACCATTTTCCTTAAAATTGATCGCTATTGGATCCTGGAGACGTTGTATTTTATGCTTGTGTTTTACCCTCTGTATCGTTTACTACAAGTAATTATTGACCATATCGTATCAGGCTATCTCTTTGAAGTAGATATAGATGCTAGGGAACGTGTTACTTAATGGCGCGAGTATGCAATGAGCTGCAAGCCGTCACTTGTGCACTATTGCGTGACGTGATTGCTATTCATGTCTCAAGCGGTATTAACCCACCTTGCGAGACCCCAGACAGTAGTACACACCTCTGCTTTCTCCATTTACTAAAAACCATGATTGCGATTGGGACTAACAATACAGCCCACGCATTGCGTTAATGAAATTTAAAATTAACACTTCTTGTCCGAAACATAATTCATCATTAAGTAAATGTTTCGACACAGTCCCGTTGTGTTCCTAAACGTATTTTATGTTCATGTTATCCAGCAATTTATATTAAAACATTTACACAGTACACAAGTGTATTTATGTGACAAGTACACCGTGTTAACAAGTCGTAGCTAATGTCAAGTTAAATATTGTTTATATGTATTTATGTCCATGTGACCCAGGGACACACACTTCAATAACTTCACTGTCGTATATAATACTACATGTAACTGTAGTTGTATTGAAAATATCGTGCGTTAAAAAGCAGCAAACTTAGAGATCTTTCAAGAGGTTTGATGCGAACTATAGGTACAGGTTTTGCCGTCGGATTCCCAACGAAACTGGTTCCTCGTCCGTAACGCCCGCCAGTCTGCCTCGCCCAAACAATGATGTCGTGCAAAAAATACAAAACTCACGTATAATAAACATATCAATGGTTGAACTTAACGAGAACCAAATGTTAAAAGTGAAGTAAAGAAATAACATTTTGGAACTAGAAACACATGTTGTAAAATAAAGGCTAACGATAAAAAAAAAACACGCGCAATTACTGACAAGATTTCAAGGTTTCGAAGTAGCACATGTATTATTAATTAGTTGAATTTAACGAAGCATGATCTAATTAAAATGCTCGTCTAATGTCAGTTTATAACTTGTACTAAATACAAAACTGTCTGTGTCGTAGCAAAAGTAGTAAAAGCAAGAGCACTTTACTCTTTCAAGTAGTTTCAGCGTACAGTGTACAGCTATATACTGTAGTACTAGGGTAGCAGATGCCGAAGTGATATTAATATTTGAAGCTCTAAGTCTGCTTAGTGCCTGTACCGAGTGCAACTAAGTATTAAGGAGAGCACTCCATTTTCCCTGCCAAGGTAATATTCGTTGCTCCATTGATTTACTTTGAAGTCTCCTCTTTAGTTTTGAATATAACTTGGCTGTCCTTTGCAAGATGTTCGCAGTATTACAAGTAAATCTTGTAGTTCAACGTAGTCTGTAGTGAAGGAATTATTTATGCCTTTAGATACATATTGTTGAAAAGCTTTTAGATATTTTTGTAGCTGAAGTAGATACTTCGTTAGGTTTCCCTTTATGTCTTAAAAATGTCTTGAATTTTCAATTTGATCAATATACCTGAGTTAAATTAAACAGTTCATAGTTTTTGCTTGTAGTACGAGTAGATAACCAAAGTTTCAGGAATTCATTGAAATGAGTCAGTGGGTTTTACTTTTCTAGGTACACTGGTTCGTGTAATTGGTCCTATTATGTTGGTTCAATATGATCAAAATGATTTATTAAACGATAATAATACATGGAAGTAAATAACAGTTATTAATATTGATTATATCGTTGTTCCTAGTAAGTAATCAGTTATTACAGAAAATGTAATTACATTCTTGCCAAGACATACAATGCATTCAATGTAGGTCACTTTATAACATTTTTATTCTTCCTTACTTGAAAAGTTACCAGTATCTCTGTTGTGTACCTACCTACACTTACACAGGTTCTCATTATCACCAATTTGCTTATTTTTTTAAGTATCGTAACCCTTTTTCTATCACTTACGAAATCGTTTTTCGGGATTTTTTTAGACTACCAATATTTTCTAACCCACAATCTTCAAGTGCGTAGCCAGCAAAGGTCTTCAAAAATCCTGTGGTGTTGCGGATCGCTAACTTTATAATAGTTCCTATCCTATATTATTGTGAGCTGCGGACTACCTAGCGGGTTTACCGGGGCTCCGGCTCGAAAAGCAGGAGAAGGAACGGGGTGGTTTTTAGTCAGTAAGAGTCTGACACTCCCTCTCGCTTTGCCCTGGCGAGAGAAGTCATTGGATGATTTTCCCCCCTGAAAAAAAAAAAAAAAAATCCTATATTATTGTATGCCTATTAGGCAGAACATATTAACACTTGAATATATTGTTAAGATCTGTAACTTACATATAAATTTACTTAAACCACAATAAAGATACTTCGACTTTGACTATAAAACATTACTCATTTAATTTTTCTATTTATCATTACTTCCAAAATAACCAATTCCCATTTGAATAACTATCAGTTTGTTTGTATAACAATGATTTCATTGCCCAATGTGGTCTAGAGTCCATTACGTGTAGACTTATTGGATAGCTCTTAACGCTTGATTGAAGAACGTAATCGAATTATTTCTATAGCTATATTGAGCCTTATATACTAGGGAGTAAGTTATATAGTATTGTTATTGTTTGTTATTTAGAAGTATTAATAAGACTGTTATTATTTTTTCGAACATTTGTCAGTAGTAGCACGGAGTCTAGAATTGTGCCCAGTATATTGCAATAGGCTCACCCCCTATTACATGGGACTTATAACATAAATGGTGAAAAGTGGATGTACATTGTATAGCGGCAACACGTGTCGTAATGTGCACCTCTGCTTATCCCTTCGGGGATAAAAGTTGGGGCGGTTGGACAGTGTTGTTATTAGTTTAAAATTATATTCACTTTTATTAGATTGTAGATCTGTCGTTGTCATATGCAATTTCACTAACGAATTGCTATAGTGATAAGTCGTGATGACTAGAAAGGACGATTAAAATGAATTTACTTTTCTTTGTACATAACCTTGAATTTTTCCATTCAAGTAAAACTGCTCGGTAATTTCATACACGTTTAAAAATAGCAGACCTATAAATTAGTAGGTAAATGTGACTCGATGTTTTAACGCATACTAATTTTCGTTTTTTCGGCCGAACTTTGATACTAGGTACTCTTCAGTTAGGTAACTATTTGCATGGTATTATTATCAGTTTCGTTGACAAGTGAAATTTATGGGACCTTGACATTGTCCCTATTGCCGGTAGGAGATTACATCACCGTACAACATGTCGTATCGCCTTACAAAACTATGGCTATAGTTCTTGCTGATATATCGTTGCTCCGAACGTGCTCAGAAACCTTAAACTACCGAACATGGCTGGCTGACATTCTCGCCATAACCAGGTACATTGATGAGTTATTTCAAATGCACTCCGGTAAACGTATAACAAACTACGCAATGTATACCTTGCATATTGAAAGCGACTGTGAGAATGATAAGCATTTGGGTTGACGCCGTGCATACTAAAAACATTCGTTTTCTAGAACAAGATGTATTAACATCTAATCACACGTAATAAACTACCTGTATCATAAAACGAATACTTGATTAATCGTATTCACAATTCGGGTGCCTTATAATATGTAATAGGTTACATTTTTATTTTATCTTATAACCTGTTAGCACGCCCACGCGATGAATATTCAGACCACAAGCATTCAATATATAAAAAATCTTTAGTAATAGCTTGTAACGTGTTAAACATATACCTACAGACCAAACTGTTTAATTATGAGACTGCCACACCAGTCGCTTAGCGTCGTCAAAGGAATTTGCCACTTTTATTCCGATTCACAAATCGGAAAAAAGTGGCAAATTCCTTTAAGAATTGTGGCCAATCTAATGTTTTATTTTACCACCAATGGAACATGTATTATATTTAGGTAGTTTCATATTATGTACAATCTGATAGCCTTTTTTTAAGGGTGGAATCTGATAGCCTTTGTTTTCTCCCGCCTTGGTCGAGGCGAGAGGGTGTATCCGACTTTTACTGACCACCCTGTCCCTACACCTGCTTTTCGAGCCGGAGCCCCGGTAAACCCGCTAAGCAGTCCGCAGCTCCGGGATCTGAATGCCCTAAAAATATAATAAAAATGTGTGCTGCTAAACACGATGCCACGTCATAAACATGACTTTTAATTTTTAAGAAGTTACGTTAAAGTTACGGAACAACTTAACATACAAATAAAGTAGGATAATGTGAAATGTAGATTACCTAATATTTTATCAGAAACGGAACAGATTAGACCTCTACTGTGCGGTGGCTGAGATAACACATACCAGTTAGATAACATATTAGGGACAGCACAACACACCCAGAAACAGCCGATCACTTGTATGATAAAATGTTGAGGAATTAATGTATAGAGAAATTAAGAATGACTGCCTCGTTGGCCGAGTCGGGCGAAGTATTACTGGGCTATTTTCGGTTTTTCGAAAATTTCTCAGTGGTAGCACGGAGTCTGGAAATGTGCCCGGTATATTATGGCAATAGGCTCAGGTGGTGTACACAGTGGCATTACGTGCCATAATGTGCACCTCTGCCTGCCCCTTCGGGGATTAAAGGCGTGGCGATATGTAATATATGTACGATATGTATGTAGAAATTAAGAATCTAAAACAAGAAACTAAAAGTCTGAAACAGAGTATTTGAAATAAGTATACAAAAGGGAAGAAAGGGGTTGGTAGCAGAAAGCTTTACGTCGAGACGTGTGAATGGGGGAGGGTACGGTGGTATTTACCCCAAAGTGACATAGTCATGGCTGAAAATAAAATACATACAAAGGGATTTTAATACTGGACTTTAATTTTGTTGTAGGTGGCATAAAACATTCACCATTCCTGCAGTAATTCTTATGAGGAAAAAGGTGCGACTTCGTGGAAAGACAATTAATGTGCAACATAAGATAAATATTTGAATAATGTCTGTTGTTTCCTCGAAATGGCATTCATACTAAATTAGTTTCATGCTCTTGAATTGCAGACATCTTCTAGACGAGTTATCTATTAGGTATACATATTTGTCGGTACAAATACATACGTCGTTTATTGCTTACGTACCAAAATACTGTCATGCCGATCTCCTAGGATGTATAAGCCTGCCTTCTGCCTAATCTCTATCAAGAGTGGGGACTACACTGAAGACGTATTCTACGGTTGTGACATATGTTCTCTGCTGTCACCACACGGTTAATGGAGATTATGTAGATACTTACATAGAGACAATGAAACGCCAAAACCCAGACCTTTACTTCATCTACCTACCCTCTCCACATTCTAGTGTTCATTTTACGATGTAAGTTAGAATTACAATAAAAATAAACATAGACCGCAACAAAACCAAATTGTGAACAATTTATATTAATTACATTTTCCACAACACCACAACAAACAATTAAGGTGAACATTGTAGCCTTCAGCCCACGTTTGTGGCAAATTAAACATCAAAATACTCCGTCTCTAGTTGACAATGTAATTGTACACCAACTTATACAGTCTGCCCACTATCTGTTGACTCACGATGAATAATTAGAAGGTATCTGCCAATGCCTCGAGTTTACTAAGCGAATATATACTTTTATGTACTCACGAAGACAATATGAAATACTTGAAGGTTAGTTTGGCATTTTGTGACTGTTTTGTTTTGAATTAATTTGTTTATTTAAAGCTTCAATCACATCTTTACTAGCATTATTAGGATACAAATGTATCCCTTTATTATTCAAGAGATCATGGTCTATTCGCATACCGAATTTAATTTTTAGCAGTCGATTTTGTATTTCCAAAAATGGATGTTGAAGAAATCTGGTCGTAAATACGACTATAAATAAGTATATATTTTATTATCGGTTAGTGAGAAAGTTGAAAACTGGACTCAAGATTAATCCTGGCGACAGTTCAGATCCAGTAATGAACTTACATGTAATGAGCAGCTAACATTTTAGTACCAATAAGAGAGACTAACTTGTCCTGTGTAATAAAATTATCGACGACAGATTGTGAAATCTTTCCTTCACTTCTTAATAGAACTGGGTCCAGGGTCGCTATTACCGTCAATGGACAGAATTCATAAAACTAAATTTGTCAAATACAAATTACATAGTCATTTGTGCAAATCTTGAGTTTGTGGTCATAGAATGCAAAGCCACATACTGACACACGATGACGACAGCGTACATAAAGCAAACACGTTGCAGTCAGGGTCGTGGGTTCAATTCCCTCGCTAGGACGAAAATGTTTATCGTGTACAGATGTTTATTTGTGTACAATAATTATTCACGTCAAGGCACCTACGTCAAGAGCCAGTACACTAATATGTTTAACAGCTTTTTCGTAAGTAGTACACGTGGATCCTATTTTCTGATCGAAGAGGAAAATCTTTGAAAATGTACTGACGTAATTGGTTCGAAGAAAAAACATACGGGATAAAATTAAGAGGAAAAATTCTTAATGAGTTTTAGAGACAATCTAGAAGTGACAATGACGTATACGCTGTAAATCAGTAAGAAAACACAATGTTGGTCAATCTTGCATCATCCAAAAATCCAAAGCCCGTTTGATTGCCGAAGATGACTGCATTGACTACTTAGAAGTAAAAAGGACGCTTTCATATCCTCAGGGTTGCGGTTTGGATTCCTAGTACCATATGTAACGGAGATCACGCTTTTTGCATGTGGGCGTAGACGGAGATGAACTGCACAATGTAGACATACACGTAGGTTCCTCCAGGTTGCTTCGTTGGTCACATGTGCGAGTATACAAAGTTGCATATTTTGTGCAGTATTCGATACATAAAAATATATAAAGATTCTTGATTTAAAAATTGTTACTTGTCTCATGGAGTCCACAATAGTGACAGAATTCTTATTTTCTAGCATTCACACGTAGAGTTTCTTTTGTTTTGCAATGAATTGTGTATAAAGGCAGAAGACTCAATTAACTTGTATAATTTATACTAATTTATTTAGTTATCTTTCTCTTTTTCAATTAGATTCGGATCAACATTGATTCTTATCTTAATGCGGTTTAATGTTCCTTCGAGTATTCTGCAAACATTTTTGGATGCTACAAAATTCTTAAATTCTTAATTAGCGTGTTTTACCTTTATTACTTTGGTTTCTCTCCAATACCAAATGTCACTTTTAATTTTGTTTATACGTACTTCATGTGACTAATGATTATAACAATACCGATAACCTCGTATCGATGGTATTTTTCACACTGCTATTACCTCATCCACAACCCATTACGGTTTCTACCAAAGTTCTATAAAGCTCAAGTACAGAAAAAGAAATAGAGAACGAGGAGACAAGAAATACACCCACAAAGAAACGAAGGCGTGAACCACATTTGTTTTTTTTATACTTAGGTAGGTACTGAAGACATATTTGCTACAATGTATGTAAATTGCAGCGACAAACATCTCTATTACTTGTCATACAATGTCAGGGTTGTATGAAGATGTAAATGTAGCAGTCCAGGTACCAAGGCACTACTAAGTACCAAGTTACCCAGCTGATGCAGTGAATGTTTACACAAACAACCGTATTGACTTCTCAACTTAGCGAGTCCCTTAGATTGTTAGCTGGACAGGGGAGGACTTGGAGTCGTGGCTATCTAACTACGTTATTACTTTTATTATGTTTAACGGCTTACGTTGCTTCGTTGGCCGAGTGGTTGCAAGTGCGACTGCAAGGGTACTTCGGTTTTTCGAAAATTTCTCAGTAATAGCACGGAGTCTGGAAATGTGCCCGGTATATGGCAATAGGCTCACTACCTATTACATGGGACTTACAATATAAATTGTGAAAAGTGGGTGTACATTGTACAGTGGCATTACGTGCCATAATGTGCACCTCTATAATACCTTACCCTTCGGGGATAAAGGGCAAGACGATATAAAAATAAAGTTACTCATGTTTGATGAGATAGCCCAGTCAGTTTTAGGACACACTAGCAACCAACCTAATACTTTTTGTTGTAAAATAATGAAAGCTATTAAATTCCGTTATGTTTTATACTACTTCGATATAAGTAAGTATGGAAGAACTGATATTGCTCCAACTCCAAGTAACTTGGGATAAGGGTAAGAAGATGGTGATGTTGTATATTTCTACACAAATAGGTGTTATGGTAATTTCGTGTCTAGGATTACGGAAGCTAATTTTGTGGTCGAGGTGTTTGCGGTTTTCATTTCAATTTGTTTTCTTCCTGTTCCATTTTACACTGTTTTTTTTTTGCAACTGAAATGAAGTGCGTTTTTGATGCACTTTTTATTTTGAATGAATTATTTTTGTTTTTGTCTGATTATTCTGAGTCGAATATATTGATTTTTAATCATTTTAGTGCTTTAGACTTAATGTCATTCATACTCTGATCAAGCTGTTAGTATATACCACCTTTATCACTGACTAAGTTTTTTTATCTAAAACTCGACAAGCATTTGACTGCGATCTCTCAGGTTATAAAAATATTATACGAAATATAGTTTACATTGTATAGAGTTATTCTTTCCATTGACACTTAGCAAACCTTACAATCATGCTACGATTTCCGTTCTACAACCATACTAGTGATACTAGCAACTACTACAAAACACGTGGAATTGTAAAAACTTTGTTAACATACACGTATTTAATGAAATGGTCGTCTGACTTAAATATGGCGAAGGGTATGGCAAGTACTTGTTTAAATCAGCCATTATAACCAAGTACGGCCCTGTGGCGCAGAGCTGACACCTGGGGACCGGTCGCACTCGTTCTGCAAGCCCACGCAACGCCCGCCACCTTCACCACGTCACTTAACAACAACGACAAACAAACAGACAAGAAACATTAACTAAACATACATTGAATACTTACAACCGGACTAAAAACTCAGTCTCAAACAAAACAAGCAATGGATTGTGAATTATAGAAGCGTTCGTTATGATAACGAATCAATGCAGATTATAAAAGCGCAGGTTCTCGAGTGGACCTAATAACAGCGAGTTAGTTACCAAACTATTTGCATCGGACGGTATTTTTCCTTGAAACGCCTAGCTTGCCTTATATTTCACTTGGTCCGATCGAGAAAAGTTAACGGTTTGACTCGGCTATAAAGTGTTGCAATCGCGAAATTATTTCCCGATGTTAAATTGTAAATTTTCGAATATTGAGAAGGATATAACTTCGAGTAATTAAAATAGTAATGTCTTGATTATGTGTATCAGTACGTACGGACATAGGTGATTGAGTTCTAGATACATATTTTAGTCCGAAATAAGGCGCAAGTAAATGCCCTAATCTTGACTTGCTAAAGAAATGTATTATAGACACAGACAATAAACCAGAACTCCAGAACTTCCATCATTACTGACAATACAGTTCATATAAAATGGTTTTCAATACAGAATTTTCTGCTTTGCTCTAGGATTACCACTAAAGTCTATTGTACAAAGACACGCCTTTTATCCCCGAAAAGGTAGGCAGAGGTGCATTTGCACATTACGGCACGTAATGCCACTGTAAAATATACACCCACTTTTTACCATTTGTGTTATAAGTCCCATATAATAGTGAGCCTATTGCTAAAATTCCAAACTCCTATTGCTAAAAATTCGTCACTAGCAACTACATTTTAAAAACCGAAAAATGACTGTTTTGCCTATGATATAAATGCATACGGAAAATTCTAAGAGCACCAGCTACTCACATTCAGAGATCCCAATGGTCCTACACATAAGGCGGCATGCTGAGGTCGATCGGAAGTGACGCGAGTCTTCCGTCTGCACCGACTTCCGGTCGGAAGTGTAAGCTTCCTGAGACACTCCCAACGAGGCCGGGCGATGTTCCGCCTTATATATTATATCTGTAAACGTTTACTAGCTCATTATCTTACAATGCTTCAGAAAAAAATGGCTATCAGAGATTCATTTTTGGTTTTGGAATTGGTATTTGATGAAAATGATGAATGGCATAGAGTTATTGATAATTATCTTTTTAAATTTAACGAGAGGCTTTAGAACAGGAAACTGCTTTCGATTATTGAAACCAGATTCAGACTCTAAGGCATCTATGATTCTATCACATTGGAATTCCAAAAGGAAAATTTAGGTAGGTAATGTAGGTACCTTCCTTCAAATGAAGATTAAAGCAAGAAACATAAATGTATCGAGAAAAAAATCTAGAGGAAGACATTGTAGATATCTTAAGGACAAAATCGGTATCAGTTTTCAATAGATGATGTCATCATCGACGTATTTACAATCTTAATTTAAGTACCTCCAAGAAACACGGTACAAAACTAATAAACTTTAAAAAACTTCCTGAACACTATCGTCATAGAATACAAATTATCATAAACAATCAATAATATAATTTATTAATAGCGTCATAGAAATAGATTTAGAACAACAGGTTAAACAACGTCATTAAATAGTACTACAACATTAATTCATGTCTGATGACGCGATTTTCATCGGATTCAGTGAACGTGACGTAGGTACGTACGCGCGGGTCTTAAAATCTCAACACATCGTCGAAAACAAGTTAAAACTTTATCCCTTCAACAAGCCAAACAGGTTCGTTGCATATTTATTTACAAACGTTGTGTGGAAATACGAAAATATTAAAATTAGTATCAATTTACAACGCCATAAAGCGTAAAATACATCGAATTTCCATACCTTTTATGGATGAATTGAGAAAGATGTTGTGTTTGATACGTTTTGAAATTCAGTTGTTGTGAAATAGGGCCCTGATCGGGATTGGCAAGGTCTGTTCAGACTTGATTATATAAGTCGTATGATCAGACTTAGATCATATACAATGTGATTACATTGACAGTGGCACCTATGTTGTAAGTCCCATATTTGATGAGCTAGGTATCTATTTTAGGTAATTTATAACACTAGTGAATCTCAAATGTTACATTATTCCGAATCATTTGCTAATTAATCAAACTCATCTTTAATCAATTATAATCGTTATAGATACATAGGTAGGTACATCTGGTTTGAGGTAAATACGTGTTCTGATCGTCCTCGTCAGCATCCTAGAGCCAAGATTAATTACTCGTAAACCTTTAAACACAGGATAAATTGAAAATTGTTTGATTTACAATCAACTTGTGAATCTACTTATACTTGTTCCTCCATTAAGTGCTTTTAGCATCGGCCTCTTGTTTTCTGTGATGATGGAAATCGGCATAGTACCTGTTCTTCAAGGAAGGTAAAGCACACTGAGGTTTTATTACAATCCTTCTATTGTAGATGTCAATTAACTGTGTTGTTGCCAATAACAAAAGAAATACTCAAAATGTTTCCAGCTTTCTTTCTAATAAACGAAATATTAAGGTATAAGATATTTAGGTTCCGTATATACTTACAATACTTCATTACATATATATATTTCATTATTACATATATTATTTATTTTTTGTTAAGGCCTAGAGGTCCAAACGTAATAAAAGTTTCATAAAACAACAGTTCAACTTTTTATTCCAATTTGTATTTATTAAGTACAGTTTAATTCGTTAAACATTAACAAAACGCAAACTAAACGTTATGGACAGGATGGCGCTGGCGGGAGGCGCAGGCGCAGTCTTGTTAATTTATTTGTACAAATGTCAACAGTAGAATGCATTAGCGCCCAGGCTACGTAAAAACTAGCAACACTCGCGCGCACCTTATTAGTAATGTTGCCAGAACACGTCATACTTTTGTTCTCAGAAGACGTTATCGATGGCCACAAATATTTTTCTGTTATTTCTGGTAAATTGCCCGCCAATACGTATTATCGCGCGAAACTTGATCAGGCCAATGAACTTTCAACGTCATTCTTTTCGTTTTGCAATATCGATTCGTGCATATTTTTATTAATCCTCCAAATGAGAGGAGTGGACATTTTATGTCGTTTTCAATTGAACTTTTAGCTCTTCTTAAGTTAGGTAAGTACTTGATATTTCTCGTTTTAGTGTTGTAACACTCGTCTTATGTTTTATAAGAGTACGATCATAAACTGCAATCAACGCTTAGTTTCTTACACGACTGAAATAAACTCGGTTAATTAACCGCGGGGAATGTTTGCGATGAAATAATAGTCTCCACTCTACACTCTACACAATGTGTCGCGAACTTGTGAATTGTTTCGCTCAGCCAGCAAACAAAAGCTCAATTAAACTTGTAAACATTACAGCCTTAGTTATAAAGTCGCAATGACTGGTTATTTATAAAATAACTAAATTGTCTTAACTTTGATCAATTTTATCCTGACATTATACTATAGGTGCTAATCGAATCGAACTAATTGAATCGAACTAGATTACCAGTTATATTCTTTAGCTGGAACAACGTAAATAAATACGCAATAATGTCCTGAAATCCTTAAAATAGATAAATTACACCACGACTAATAGTTATAACAGTATGAGGCTTTCATATACATACATTCAATTTTGCAAACCTCGCGTCTCCACTACACGAGGTAAACATCTAAAATACAAAGGTACACAGTCTTATTTATCAACACAGGATGCATTCCACAATCCCACTTGGGGTAACCTAAGTCGTTGTTTAATAAGTAGCTAATATTACCCACCGTCAGCCATCACAACCGAGTTTAACTGCCAACACTTCATAGTAAATTGCCGATCGTATTGCGGGAGTATTTAGCAGGAAACCGTAATAATAATGATTTGCATTCAAACGTGTTTATCTACTGCGAATTCCTAATCAATGGTACACGCTTCACGCGTGCTGCAAACTTACAAATTTGCGTGCTCTACTAGCCAAATGGGCTATAAATTCATACAGCTGTGTAGGATATCCATGATTTAAGGTTTCAAAAGTTCTCGGTAACCAGTAAGGGACGCATAGAAATGAGCGTATAAACAGCTCTAAGGCTCAATCATCTCACGTCCTCCATCTAATCAATAATCACGAACTGAATAATCTAACATGTGCTTTTATAACAATGAACAGGAACAGCGCCGGAGACGCTGACTACATGCAAAATAAGATGCTATTACAGCAGTAACTGAAGCCGCCGCAAATTGTATTTATATTTAAAGCCTACTGACGGTCCAAACGGTCAAATAAGACACCCATTTGCCACATCCTTATTCCAAGGACAGTCGACTCGCCGCGCGTCGTCCACGCCGGCGAATCGCGAACGAAATGCTAATTCGTTCGCTACGGTGAATACCTTATGCGATCTTAAAAAAACAGCCATACCTACATGCTAAGAGACTGCCATAGGAAAATGCCGAAGATAAACACAGCATAGGATACTTTATATGTACACACAACGACGAGCAATTACTCACGTTAATTATTTGGACACGAATGGGTCTTCAATGAAAACTGGTTTCGATGCTAGACGACTCTGTCAAATACGGGCGAATGAGAAGACATCATTATTGATCTATGCTACAGTCGCTATGACCTAAATAATCCAGATTCTGGCGTAGAACAGCTCAGACAGAGTAGAGATATTTACAGAGTGTCATTGATGGCGATGCCGCACTTTTAGATCCGATGTTTACTATGTAGCGCGCATAATATAAATCCATGAATACCACACCGACATCGCTCGGAGAAAGATAAACAACTGAAAGCTTACCGCAGGTCGTTGGCAACAGCAGCATGCCGCATCCGCCAAAAATAAAGTCCTTGACCTTCGTGCTCCGAGTTTATCTCATTTAAAAATAAAAGTAGCCATGAACTTCTCAAAATGTAAGTGCGAGTACATTGCTAGTGCATGTAGGAAACTCGTTGTCGCAGAGCTGGGCGGCCTTCGGTGGTTCACGAACAAGGCCCCTTTGTGTCGCATGCATGAGTTCAAGCCGCCTCGCCTCGCCCGCGTCTTGCCCGCCGCGCCGCCTCGGCTGCCGTGCCAGCTTATAAGGCACTCACTATGTTGTAGAACGAGGAAGGAAGAATGTAATGCTAATACATTCGTATTACAATCACTAAAATACTATATCAGTTACTTGTCTCGTTGTCTCTGTCGCGGAAAGAAACTATTGATATGGATTGATTTCTTAGAAATATATTGTATTGTATAAGTACTCGTGACTATTTCCATTTCCTCGTCAGGTCCCTACGGACAATTATTCTTCGTTAAACAACTTGGTTTAAATTGTTCTAGCACCGCTTCATACAACACTCATTAACAAATCATAATAAAGTCCCTCTGCTCAAACTTTAGACGAGTTCGCGCTTAATGTAGACGCGGTGTATAGGAGCTTTGTTTGTGTAAATGTACGAAGTTCTTGGTATTTCTCGGCCGCGGCACCAATTAACTTCAGCGCAGGGAACAGAAACAGCCAACTCTTTGTTTCTTACGAAAATTTGGCACGTCTTAGCTATTTCGGTCGATCTGATAATGTCAGACGCGGACGAAATACTTGTGTAGAATATAATGTTGAAATACTAGCACCTTGTATAGAGCTATGAAATGCGATTTATTTTCTTTGAGATATCAATAAAGACTAGTCGAGACGGTTGATCTAGATAGTTGTCACGTTAGTCATTTATCGCTATTTAAGGCTCGTTACTTTATACGTACGAACATATGTAAAGTGTTAACTCGTTAAAAACTGCAAAACTGATTAAGTAAATGGAGCTGGTGGTTTTCGTGCGAGCGCACATTCTCTGGAGGTATCAAAGAGAGCCGCAAGCTGCACGACCAGTTTTTAGGCCCTCCTTGGTTTGAATACCGCCCAAGGCTTCTGTGTGTAAAAAATAGATATGCTTATATGCTTAACTAGAATCTCTTAAACGAGTTTTGTGCATTTGAACATTAGCTAGAAATAATTATACTAATCTATGGAGAGGAGAGCTTAAGCGGTCGTTTATTTACATGATATAATGGGCTAGTGCTATTCGTATTCTTGTTTAGTAGTGTAAACAAAGGTCATGTGATTTAGGAATAGAAACTGTTATACCTCACACATCAACCTAATTAGTAAAGCATATTCTGTGGACTTGATATATTTATACTAAATGTGGACAACAAGAGTGACCGGATTGTGGATGTCCAATCAATGACTTGACACGACTAAAATAGAATTTCCCATTTATATTGAAATAAATACAGAAGCTCTGTCATTAAAAAATGGACTTTAAATGTTCCTAATAAAGAATCGGTTATTAAAACATATTTTTTTATGTTTGTCGTCATCCTAATTAGTTTTTAAGTCAGCACATGACAAAGAACAATAAAATATAGGAACTAGACGGTTAGCTTCCTATACGGATACACACGAGGTCGTCTAGCCTTCCTGGCGAGTATCATCGCGCTACTATTTCCTATAATAAATGTCGTCTAAACCTGCATATAATTTTGCAAACCATATTTAAGGACAAATGGAATAAAATTGCTTAAACTACCCTTCCAGAGCGAGTTTACCGACTTACAGTTGTGTCATTTAACCAAGGCTCGGATACCGGTTAAATTTTCAAACCGTTATTATGTACTTGTACGCAAAACCTTTACATTGGGTTTCTTAACTTCAAAGTCAAAGCATTTATTTCGATTAATCCTAAATTAGGCACTTTTGAAACGGCCAAAATTTAATTGTCCGACAGTAGCTATGTCTGTCAGTGAAGCTAGGTACTCGTCCCAAATTATGGCTTCGAATGGAGAAGAATGAGAAAGAAACTCCATCGTTACTCTTTAAAAAATTGTTTGTATTTTTCTCTTAGGTATGTCTTTTGTTTCATTGACAGTTTTATAGTAACAAGGAGCGAAATATTGGATATGTTTACAAACTCCAAGAAATTAAGAAGTCAAGATTTGTAGGATATACTTTCCTGGATCCAGTTATCAAGTCCTTCAATCAGCAATTGCCTTTACAACCACTCAAGTAATACCAAACGAAAATAACAAATCTAATTCAGTTCAGAACTTTGGATTAATTGACTAACAAACATCCATTCAACCTGAACTATAGCATCATATTATTTGATAATATAATAACAATAATAGAATATGAATTCGTGCGTTTAGCTTTGACAAAAAATGTGCTTATTTATGAAATAATTAAACTTAAATAAGGCCTTGAGATGTCAATTTGTTATGAATTGAAAAATAAACCATTAGATACTATCGGTTTTTTAGAACTTTACTATTTGATGAGCTGCCACTGAACAGACATTCATTAGTCACGTCAGTACTCTGTAATCATCATAATGATTAATATTTCGTTTTGTTGTTCTTTTATACCACAAACCAAATAAGTAAGTACAAACAAAAAATACAGTTAAGCATGTATTCTAACGGAATGACTGACTGAATGTTAATTTTTCGTTGCGTTTTCCCGGATCATGCAAATATTTTAAATTGGTAGGTATTTCGACATTCTTAGTAATAGCACGTCCTGTCCGTAATTGAGTAGATTCAGTGTAGAGTTATTTTCCTTTAGCATAATAGGTAAATACTAATAATATGAACATGTCTCTTTCCTTCAGGCGTATGAAGGCATTATCATGATGGTATGGTGTTTCTATTTTTTTTTCAAATAGACACACAATTGAAAACTAAAACTCCTTTACACGTTACATCCTTAAAATTAATGTTTCTAATTAAAACTCATGTTTGAACACGTTTTAGTATCTACTGCATTTAATATAAGTGCCCAGTTACAACAAAAAGGGGTGGGTTTTTTTATGTATCCAAGGTTTAAAACATGTCTTGTTCTAAATTAAATGTTAATGAACAGTTTTTTGCTGTGTTTAATATGTTCATTCAGTATAACACGATTTTAATAAGCTATGATATCATATTCTACAAAAACTGCACGATGAAGCTTTGTAGTTTGTAGTAGACACAAAACGAGAAGTATTTTAGTCATACATTCCTGTTAAGAAACACGAGGAAAGGAGTGTATACTGTTGAATTTATTTCATTCTTTTTATTATTATTTTTTTTTAAATCGTTGCCCCACACTCGGATTTTCTCCTGTGTCGTGGGTGCGTTTACAAACATACAAGTTCACATACACAAGACACCCAAAAATTGTTGTTTAGGTCTGGGTTGCTCCGTGCGGGAATCAAACCCGCTACACGTTGCGCGGCAGCCGGTTACCCAGCCACCATGCCAACCGTGCAGTCAATTCTTTATACGACTATGGAAGATAAATTATCAATGTAATGATGATCACATTTATTTATTTATTACTGACAAACGAATAGAAATAAAACAAGGACAGGTACTAGGTACCGTTGAACCTAAGTAGTAAATAAGACATAGTGAAATAGGAGAAATAAAACAACCTAATGCCTTTTTAGATATAAATAAATAAAGTTATATTGCACATTTATTTATCCCACCCAAGTAGCAGACGTCCCGGATATAAGTACTTAAAGCTTTTAGCGAACTAGCAAAGCAACCTGCTACCCAGTGCTCATGTTCGTATTTGTACAATCTTTATGCACAATATCTTAATGAACATGAATCAGCATGCATAAAGTAATACATACTCTACTTAGGTATATACAAGATATATGTTACCATGTTAAGACACATTTGACTGAGATATCTCTTAAGGTTACTATAAAACAGTAAGAACAGGCAAAGTAACAAGAGGCAAATAGGTAGTTGTGCCTATTGCCAAAATATTTGGGAACCCAGGTAATTGCAATGCCAATCTTTCGCACGTCTTCCAAGGATGTGCCGTAACAGGCATCGCATAGCATCGCAGGCATCGCACCATGGGGATGCCTGAACCGGAGCAGCGAACTATTAGAGGGTTTACCCGGTGGCTCTGGCTCGACAGGAGTAGCCACCGGGATGGTTTTAGTCAGGTAAAAGTCTGACACTACCTCATCTTTTATCCCCAAAATACTAAGCGCCTTTTAAAGATTTCCCCGGTCATAAGAAAAAGGTATGTAATTGCAATCCCCAAATTGCTAGCTAAGTGTGGGGATTATGGCAACGCATCCTTTAGAGGAGCAATGTAACTATGGAGTAAATCACCAGTGGACTGAATAAAGATACTAACATATGCATAACAATTTAAACTAACCTCAGACAGGGAACAAAACGTCAACCAAAATGCATTTCAACTTTCGACATTAAAATGCACAAATAACAAAAAACAGCCGTTCCCTATTCAAAAACATAAGTGTAGGTAACAGGTACGCCCTTGGTTATGTGTTTTTGAATAGCTTTTTTAAAAACACGAGTTATGTAGCTATAGTATATGTAGATATGTTGAAACGTCTGCAGGACAATACGCCGGGACGCGTTTAGGGAAGTGCGTGACCAGCCTTATAACTTGCGGTTAAGAATAGGGATGTGAGTAAGTCTGTAACAGGGATGGTTATCGATGTTTTTTGTTTGGAGTAAAAATGTGACAATAGTGATAAAAGAAATGTGTGGTCCACTATTCGAATTAAACTTAATTAAGTAAAACTAAAGCGTATGAAATGAAGAACAAAAATGAGAAGCTTTATTACAATTAAGTTTCATTGTCCAATAAAGGCATATTATGTCATTTCTAAAAAAAAACATTCTCTTTTTTCCTTGTAATGCTTTTCTTGTTCTATCAAATAGCACTCAATCACTACTTAGTTATTTACCAACTAAGATTATGCTACATACGTATTATTCGTTTAAATATCACACGGACCATAAGTATCGACACTTTGCAGACAGTATGTCATGTATGTTATGTTACATGAACATGCAAATATGATCGTATCGATATTATTATGTATCGAGCAGAGGTCATCACTATTGTGGTGGCTTCACGCGGCTGGCATACTATAAAAGTGCATTGTACACCTCTTGGAAATCATAGTACGTCATCTGAACATACATATTTACATACAGGCGGTAACTGCAGCGTTATTTATAAAGAACTTACTATCATTTTATGTGTTGTTATACATTATCAGATTATGTAATTTAGTCCATAGCAAATTGTTAATAGTAACTGTGTTGGTATTTGAGAACGCAACCTTTATTTCGTTTTTGTTCAGTTGATTCAATTGTAAATGTTAAGTTGGCAACACCTTTTTCTCTCTGTTCCTTTTGGGGGTAATACTGTTGTATGTGTAAAAGTCTTGCTCAATATTATATTCAATTTTTCCGTATTCTACGGACTACTAGAATACGGAATCCGCCATCATCACCTCTTAAAATCATCAAACTGTTTATTAAAAAAACAAGCAAAGCTGAAATTATGTGCAGACAATAGAGCCATTGACTGCACAGTTGGCGCGGTGGCTAGGCAACTGACTGCCGCGCAACGCGGGTTTGATTTCCGCACGGAGCAACTCTTTGTGTGATCCACAAATTGTTGTTTTAGATCTGGGTGTCATGTGAACTTGTATGTTTGTAAACGCACCCACGACACAGGAGAAAATTCTAGTGTGGGGCAACGTTTTTTAAAAAAAGATAAGATTGACGTCAAAAGCTTTCGTAAAACCTGATAGTAATTACAAACCGTGGTCAATGTAAACTATATTTACCAGAAATAATAAAATAAAATTGTAATTCCAATATACTTACTGTTCCAAAAACACTAGCGGTTCTCAAGTAGTTAAGTAAAAAAAACTACGAATTTATTACATAAGGATGTTCGCAAAAATGCTATACAAACTCTTCATCTTCATAGAAAAACGATATTGTAAGCCATCTTGAAACATGAAAAAAAGCTTTACTAAAACTTGACACTACCTCCTTGAAATCGTGCTCATCTAGCAAAAAATTAGGAAGCGAGAAAATCGAGACGGCCACTTAAAATGATGACTGTACTAAAGGACCAAAAAAATTCGACACACAACTTAATAAATTTAGTATTTTTTCCAAAAGAAAAAAGGACTTCTAAGTGTATTTATGTTCTATACATGTATGCATAGAACTCATATGTAACGTTTTTGTGGAGCCTCGTTTCGGATGCAAGGCTCAACCGTTCAACTTTACTTCTCCGAAAAATTACAAAGGTGAGACATAAAGTGGACAAGAAACAACAGAATACTACAGAATTACTTGACGATGACCCATAGTCCTTGTTTGGTAGAACATTACAACTATTACAACATAAATTAGATAAAATCAAACTGCGAAGTGGACAATGCGCTGTAATGGCGACACAAGCTCACAACTTGGAACTTTTAACTCTTTTAAGTAACCTTCGCGTTACTTCAACATTGCAGCATAGTTATATTTACATACACTTTTATACATTTAGTAAAACATTTAAATGTTACACTAAACATAACTATGTTGAGCAAATAAAACGAAATTGTAACTTGCGTCACTAACAAAAAGATTTCGAAAGCGCTAAAGTACGAATAATGGAAAAGTATAACACATTCATTTAACTGAACATAAACTAGTGGACAGATGTAATAAACAGACACCTGTTAAGAAAAAATATAAATAAGTATATCTATTATACAGGTTTAATACAGAAAATGATTGAAAACAGAGAGTTTTCAACGTTAACAAAGTTACTAAACTAGCTACGTTGAAAACTAGGAATCAATATCCGCAAATAGCTCGCTTAATTTAGATTACCGTGGTATGTAATTAGAAGCACTTTAGATTGCTAATCGAAACTCATAAGTTTAATAAACACGTATTTGCCGCAAAGCCAACTGGTAATTTGCTGACTTTGACATTTGCACCGTTTGAAGCTATCATAATCTGGGGATCACCATCGGAATTCATAATTATTTGGCCTATCTCACTAAATTGTGGCTGCGGAGCTGTATCAGCTGTATGTTGCTTACTAATCCAAATGAAAACTTTGACTTTGAACATGACTTTGTAAAGGTATTTACCCTAAGTATCAGTTTGCTCAACGTTTATAGTAATCGAAATGAGAGCGCGTTCAGCGCTCTGATTGGCTGGTTTACTCGAGCCGGCCAATAAGAGCGCCGAACACGCTCTCGTTTCGATTACTTCAAACGTAAGCAAACTCATACTAAGGGTACTGGCATGTTCTTTTTAAATCGACTAAAACACGGAGCTGGAACGTCTGGTCAGAATATAATGTATGATGATGATCAGATATATGTATGATGCTATCATTTCTCATTTACAGTCAAAAACGGAGTTAATTACTCCCATCTCGTTTAACGACATGACTTTATCTTTATCTAAAGTCTCAATGGAGAAACCCAGTAGCAGTTTTTGCCATTTTTTGTGCACCCAACTTATTCCCTAATCCCCATTGTGCCTTCGCAAAGGATCACTAAAAAAAAATTAATAGATAGACCCAAATAGTAATCGTTACCCATAAGATTTGTGGAAATTATCAACAAATTACACGATTAATTGTCTACTAAATTCGTGGGATTAATATTTTGTCAGCTCGTCATACTAATATTGATATATGATATTAATATTGATGAATATACGTAATCCTTTGTCAATATGAAACATAATTGTATTGTAATATAGCTAAGGTACATAATCACTTAATCTCTATGTAAAGATAAGTCGCTAAATAAGGTGTGGTACAGATTATTATGTTAGCTTTAATATCTTAATTATTTATGTATTACTTATGGATGTAATAGAAGACAGCAGTACCTGCTTATTGTTTAACAGGCGTTTATAATCACTATTTCAATTAGTATCAGTTTATTCATATCTATATGTCTAAGGAAATGTGTAAGGAGAATCGTCTTTAGTATGTACATTAAAATCATAAAAGAGTCATCGTGTGTAATGGAACAGGATATGTATGCAATGTATATATAATTATTGTAATTAACGATTAAAAACATTTTATAGAAAAAAACCTTTAGATTTACTTAGGAAACAAGCAAACGGATCGTCTGATGGTAAGTGTAAGAGAGTAAAGAATAGAAGCATGGACACAGAGAACAAAAGATTCCGAATCTCCAGTGTTTCAAACGGACACATTGTCTGTTAATTTTCGATGAATATAGCTAAATATACAAGGGATTAAATACGGGTCAAAAGTTTGTAGATATA
Organism: Spodoptera frugiperda; assembly: GCF_023101765.2. Taxonomy (NCBI): domain Eukaryota; kingdom Metazoa; phylum Arthropoda; class Insecta; order Lepidoptera; family Noctuidae; genus Spodoptera; species Spodoptera frugiperda. Next base: position 6,318,894 of record NC_064217.1, on the reverse strand, counting down.
AAACTTGCATTATTTTTGGGGTAAAATATCTAGAAACACAAAGTGGTGAAAATGGGGTTTGATATTTCATTAGTTTGTCACAAAGTTCGTAATCCAGACGAACGAAGCCGCAGGCATCAACTAGTAACTCAATATATTTTGTAAAACATTTAAATCTAACCTTTTCCATTAATAATTGATGATGCGTCTAGCGAAAATCTGGCAAGCGCCACGACGCGCGACGCGACAAGTAACGTTTTTCCCGACATCCTTCTCAACATTTTCTTATCTGTGCAATAAGTTAACTTAGTTGACAGTTACATCGCTATGATATTGCGAAAACCAGGCTTTTACACACGTATGTAGTATATATGTAGTATGTAGGTATAAGGCAGTTAATCCTCGTTTAAGCTCAAACCAGTCCTTGTTACGTGTATGTGAAATTGTCGAGCGTCCACCACAATTTCCTCGTGTTGAAATATTCTTGCCAAATACTTTTCCGTTGGTTTACACGGCTCATTTCGTTTCGACAGAGAACCAAGCCACGTACAAATGTAATCAATGAGATCCGCTTGTGTTTACGTGAGCAAATTCCATAAGGGAACTGCAGTGTGCACTCGATCGTCATCGAAATTATTTGATCGGTTGCATTATCTGTTTTTAAAAGATGAACTTTATATTTTCTTTGATATTGCATCTTAGATTCTTAGAAGTTACTTATTTAAGGAAAGGTATTACTATATAAAACATTAGTTTCTAACAAGACAGCTTTATGTATTCAAAGCTTTAGCGCATAATTTGTCTTCGACATCCAGGAAAATCAAGAATTTATGTGTACATATCTAATGAAAATATTCGACATTTAATTCTGGGCATGCAACACAAAAGCCTGGCAATCAAGACGGGACAACGCGACCAATAACAAAACACTGCCAATAGAATAAAAAGCCAAGTAAGTTATTACGTAGTCTCCGCACGCATAACTTTTATATAATACTACTTACTTTCTTATTCAATATTTTTACATCGTTACCGACGAAAACGTTACTCGAAGATAAAAAGTATCTGTTAACAGGCAGACAGTTTTGACGTGTACCCAGCATGTCGGGTGTTCAAATATGTACAAGACACCTGACGCCTCACTCGCTGCTCTCAAGAAACAATTACTACGCGGATTATCTAATTGCTCATCTAATTCTTTTCCGGTCAACTAAAAAAAAAGTTTAAGATACACTTTATAATAATAAAAATGTGCATGATATTATTACCGAATCAGAACTACCTGAATTGACGGGACAGGATGTTGAAACGTTATCCAGAACATCACAAAAACATGATGGCGAAAGCAATTTACGTTGTCAAGTAAATTTATTATAAAGCACGCAGCTATATTTACGACCTATTAGTAAACTCCTCCAACCGGGGTGCTTAAGGGTGAGAAATTCAATAACAAAATTCTTCAAAACTCGTCCTTATGAAGGGTCGTAGAAATTTTCCGTTGTCACCATAGCGAAGCTTGTGTTTTTTGTAGCACCCGTCAACCCCACTCACACTGAACACAAAACATATTAGTGATGGGCTCGACCTCGGCCTCGCATCATAATATCGACAGTTCTGTAATAACTGTTCGCATGTGTCATGCAAGTATTACATTACCTTACAAACAAATAAATTATCGTTATAACTTACAACACATGCGAGTGTGTTGAATTACGAAATCTGATCGAATCAAAAATTTACAATCCCAATATTTTTGTATGATGCTTAAAGATTATGTCATGAATGTTCACTTAATATTTTCTTCCTTTAGTGTTACTAATAGAACATTTTCTCTGAAAGAATAAATACGTGTTTGTATCTTAAAAGGAATCTACGAATGGTAACTAAAATTATGCATAAATAAAACGAAGAGATAGGAAACATCGATTCGATAAATGTGTCATAAGTAACGGATGGCTTCCCTAGCATGTCGGCGGGAGTCAAACTTACAAGTGCAGGGTTGGGTTAGGTCAGGTGACACACTCCACCATACAGACAGACGACGGAGACGCACACCACACACTAATACAAATCATGCTTTGTTTGCTTTTGATTTTTTGCTCGTTACGAAACGCTTTCAAGTGGAGTGGCCCTGTACTCATACCACGATGGTTTAATCAAACACCCACTTCAATATTACACGTGGTTACAGTATGTGTCCAATTAAACGAAAGTAATCACTTTTAATCAACTTTTAATGGAACTTGAATTGAAAATAATCTAAAGTTAATTAATTTAATAGAACAGCGTTATTAGTGGCCGTTTAGACAACATGGCAGAACAGTCGCCGACCTTCTTGGAAAAGTTGTTCCGGCAAAATTTATTGCACAGCTTGGAGGTTATTTGAGCTAAAGTTAAAGTTACTTTACTATCGTACTATAAAGCTGTCAAAGTTTCCAAGTTTTATGAACTACTTGTATGTTATAAAGGATAAAACATCGAAGAGCATCTCGGAAATCAACATGCTAGAATCGTAGTGTACAGGATTTGGTATCAAGTATATTTACTGCAAGCCACGACTTAATCACATTTCTATTCGACCCGTGTGGTCTCGCGTCTTGGCAACAAAAATACACGAAACGCTAGCCACAGCTAAGGAACATTTTAAAAAGAAATTGTTTATGTACGCGGTGTTTGTAAACTCACAACAGAATTTCTGAGGGACTATAAGCCAATGTTCATGAAAGCTGCGATTGTTTTGTATTCCAAATACGAAAGCATATTGCATACTTTCTGCTTATAGTATTTTATTGTAATAAAGTGCTTAACTGACTAGATGGGGTCTTCAGATTCGCCTTATGGAGAGTCCCGCTAGGTACTCGTACCAAGATATATTTTTACTCAACATGACAGGTACACAGAATTAACTGATCCGTTGACAATTTTCTAGTAAGTGCGCGAGTTGTGATAATATCTGCCATGTATCATATTGCAGCAGGTGTGGCGATACGAATCTGTATGAAGCCGTATAAATAAGTTGAGATTTTCAAGACCCCTGCCTGTACCATCTGCGAAATTGTAAGTCTAGATTCTATGTTAAAGGATGCATGCTTCATTTGTTTTGAAAAACATATATTTTTATGTTAAGCAAAATAGTGATACCATCTGATGTTCTGTGGTGTAGTAATCACTAGGTTGTGTTCTGAGTCCTTATTTAGCAGCTTTTATACACCCTTCTGAGGAATCATTAACAAACCTCTTTCAACTAAATGTTTATAACCATCCCATTTGTCCTCAAAGACAATTAATTACATCGAAATAACTAACAGACAGCGAATGTAACGCCAACATGTCTCCACATACACAATAACATGACAACGATTCGCCAAACACATAGCAAACAAAATAAATTATGTTAATTACTACATTCTATGTGGCTTCACGAGTCGGGAACGTTATTTCTGCGAAGCTCTCGACACACAAAGGCTGATAATCTTTGCTAGTGAGAATGTTTAGAACTGAGACCCATCTGGCAGTACTAACTTCACTCCTTTATGATACAAGTCTCGTTAAACGCTCGTATGTTAACATGCTCGAGTCCTCAGCGTAATCCATTACCGTCTTATTATTCGACTCTACGTATAACTAATCTGTCAGTCGCCCGTCATTTGTTTCGTTTTTTATTTTCTTCTTTTTTCAAAACACGAATTCTGGGTTATATTATTATACGTAGCTGCCAGTTACGGAGTTTATGGGTGCACATTTGGTTGTAATTTTTTTGTGGCGACGATTGTTATTGCCTGTAAAATATTATTTTTATTTAGCAGAATACTGGGCCATGATCGTTACACAAGTACCTGCATATACATAGGCACTACATTTACATCATTCAAGTGCATTTAGGTGTAAATATATTAAGCCTTCCGCTCTTTTTGCAATCGCAGCCTTAAATCAGCGGCATTTGCCTTACTAAACAGGATGCATTACGCAGTCACTTTCATATTTCATTAATCAATTGCCCGTCGATCAATTAGCAAGTACTGCCAGTACTGAAACCCTAGGCGTGAACATACAACGCGAACCCGGGAGGTAAGCAATCACCAGTGTAAGTCGACCTCTATCATCCCAAACAATAGCACGTTACTCAAATTTGAGTTATAAGGGGATGGTTCACATTACAATGGTCGACAACACATGGTGTGGAGGGCAGGGGGCGCGGGTGTAGCGAGCCGTGGGAACGTCGCAAGCGCACATATGGACCGCAGCTTTATCTTCACCATGCATATTACGTGACGTTTATAATAATAAAAACGTTTAGTTAACACGATCTATGCCGACCTCGTAATCATCGGACACTTGCACATTTAGATAATACATATTAGAATGAAGTACTCTCATATTTATCTTTAAACATAACGCTACGCTTGTCATGCCTTAACCGTCCTAACGTATAAGAATTTGTAATTAAAATGTAGTTTGATTGCATAAACAAGATTGTTATGATTTATAGTATTTTAGCAAGTTAGCATACATTAGGAACATTCCAGAATAACATTAGTTGGCGGGCATTAATCAAACATGAACCTTCAACGTGAGTAACAATTTATTTTAGTTTTGTCAAAATGTGGAACGTTTGCGCAATATTTATCAAAAGGGACAAGATGGCGGAGTTTATACTTCTTGCCATTTCTTACTGTCAATTATCTCACGTCTGTTGATCAAACAGACAGAATGAGCATTCCCGGTTGGCACCTGACAGGTCGCTAGTGACGTCATAATACCGTCCCAAGTTCAAGGCAGAGTATTTCGGATGAACACTACCTACTGGCTAATATCCAAAAAATATGTGGAAATTTTCAGCTGCACTGGGAACGGACTTTTTCTTACGGCATACGGCAAAGCTTTTTAGTAAACCAATCTCTTTCTGACGTTTGATTAGGTATAGACAAGTGTATAAACAAGGGATTTGTTTTGGTTCAGATCAAACTTTACTTTTTATTTATGTTCTTACTTGTTGATTTGATCGAAACAAATGAAGGTTGTAAACAAATGTGTTTTAAAATGCAAAGCAGGAATGTTCGTAATGATAAACATTAATTGTATCCATTAAATCTTTATTTTTACCAATTGGTCATACTTTGTACTACTGCCAGTTTTTCTAAAAAAAAAAAAAAAACATTTAAAAGAAAGCCTAACTGACAAAAGAACCAAATCAAAACCATCATTCTTCTTCCGTATGGGGCCTATTGAAGGACAATAATCGCGGATCCACTGCACCTGTCGCCCGCAGCCATAATTTAACCAAAGCATTGAAAATTTCGGATCCACAACAATTAACTTTGCACAATAAAGAATAGGTGCGCAGAAGAGAAAAAAATATATAAATAAAATACAGGTTACAACGATTCCCAGGCTTACCTAAATGTAGGTGCCGAATTTACAAATGACAGGTACAAATTACTTAGATTCTAATGATATGTATCTACCTACTACTATCTATTAGAGGCTAGACATAGCCAAGATCGGACAATGCACTTGCACTTTCAGTCTCACGTGCCGCTACGCCCATACATCACGTGTACCGGGTTCAACGTCCTGAACCTATGCCAATGCCAACACTCCTGCCTGCCAATACCACTTGATCGACAGTTAGAATATCTATGAACCCAGCTTCCCCACTTGATAACAGATTTATAGCGAACTTTCAAGAAATTATTCAGACCAAATTCGAGAATATTTAACGATCGCGATGTCTAGAATTAGTACAGCCAGATCCCCACACCACGCCGACCTAAATTTTGAATATTATTTATTGTTAGCACGTTGCAATCGTCTTTAAAAATAGATTTCATATTATTGACGTTTTGATTTCGAAATAGTATAAAAAGTAGATTTGTCTAAATAACATTTAAAAGTAGACGTCACCATCATGAGTAAGCCTGCAAGCTCACCCCAGTCGAAATAAAGGTGGACAAAGGTGTATGAATAAGCATTTTCTGGAATCACTAAACTGTTCCTGAAAATAGCCGTCTCAACAGTTTGCGCAGAATGATGATTTGCTAACGATGCGGAAGGGTCTGGTAGTTGGCGAGCTGCCACCAGGCCGGTGTTCAGCGAATATATCGTGGCATTGGGCCAGCCAGGGTCAGGAGCGGCCGATGCACCCAACGTCGTCATGCTGACAAACATCACTGACGCGTATTGACTTGAACCTATACAAAACATCAACACGCTCCCCAAACATTGCTAAAAGCTCTGAACACAAACACACTTAATCACAGAAACCCTTTCGTAATTAAAACTTGAAGGTACTGTCGAGATAATTATCAATTCAACCGCTTTATCTGAAATGAAAAGCGTTTTTATGCAAGATTGAGCCTAAAATATTATCTCAGGCAGCCTCTCGGGGATAAGATAAGAGAAGGAGAACTCATCTCAAGGCTCGGGACGAGGGCCCAAGTAATGTTTAGAAAGCCCAGGCGAAAAAAAAGGCTGTAATAAAAACGTTTGGTGCCATTTACAACGCAGCAGGTAGTAAAGTAACGTTAACGTGAAGTTTCTCCCTTCGAAATTGCTTTGTAAGTGGATGAAAGAACAATATTGGTGTGGCAATAAATAGAGTTTTTACAACAAAGGAGGTCGGTTCTCCAGCGGTCGGCGCAGTCCGGTCGCCCGCGCCCGCCAGCATTAGCGACCAAACACGTGTTCGTGAAAATGTTTATTTAGGCAAACCTCGTAAAACTCGCTGACAGGATGTGCTTTGAACCCTCAAGGTTGTGGAGGTTATTTTAAATGTCTACATAATTACTTCTAAATGTAGTATTATGTTTAAAGTTATATTATAATTAATGGAAAGATTTATGTACACTTAGACATTTGCAAATGGAACCAATTACTACTGTTGAATAACATTTTTATTACACTTAAGCGAATATTTTTTAAATTCTTTAAATTTAAAAAATATTCGAATTAATGTTGTGCGTAGTAGATACGTATCCAGTAATGCAAATTATTAATAAACGCGGTAGTTTACAATTTACTCTCCCTACCCTGACTGCGAGTGTTCGCTGGGTTATCGTGAGTGTGTGTGTTGCTCGGTGTCGGGCCATATTTTGTGTCGATAGCTTCCTACAGGGCATTACTAAATTTGTCGAAATCGTCCCGAAGAGAGCGCAGCATGCGTTTGTCATGTACGTTTATTTACGCGATGCCCCGCAGCGCTGGCCGGCTTCCAGCGGCTTACGAAAATAGCTGCTTTGTCGATGTCATTGTACTAGAGCAAACGACGCCCTAATGCAGGCCGCGGTAGAGTCCAGCGTTCTGCTGCACTCCTAGTACATTTCATTGATACATCTACAGTATCACGCGAAACAACAGTTTAGTATCGATATAAATGAACTCCAAATATCATTGGACAGTTGTGCACACCGTTTTCTGTGTAGAGAATAAAAATGTCGATGTATTTGTTAGCAGATATCGATTTGAATCGAGTACTCATATTGAGAGGCTTACTCATATTAATAAATAGAGTATGTCAGTAGCTGGTAACCATAATTGAAATGGGGCTACACACGTGTTAAATGGGACAACATCATCACACATGGTTGGACTGCCAAAAAAATTGTTACACAACTTTCAGCAGCAGTTACAAAGATTATGAACCTCCATTGAATGTAATAGTATTCATAGAATCACTGGAATATTGAATTTATTATTATCATACTTATATAAACAGATACGGCCTACCACTTCTGTGTCCTCAAGGCTAGGAATACCAGAGCCTTACAGAAAATAGGTTTGCAACTGATAACAAAATATTGGGCAATTTCTATGGTAACGAAATATTAAATGTAATGTCGAATACCAATCTTCAGTAAACACACGCTAGCGAGAACAGATAGGATATGTAAATGACCAGAGTCAATATTGGTACTGATATGAAAAGCTTCACGATAGATAAGGCTGATGTAAGTCTGTCGATATCAATATCAAAGAGTCTGCACGTTCAAAAGTTGTCACTGGGGAACAAATATTATGACAATCTACATTTTCGTTTGAAACTGTTGTAGAGAAACTAATTTAACAGTACAAAATGTTTATGCATCCAGAAATAAACAGATTTTTTTATCTCGTGTTGTGCTTCGATGCCCGTTCATAAAGCACTGCACGGGGTTAAATCGACAGACAATACCAGTACTTACGACAATACAAGAGAATAGAGGAGATCTGATAATGAATTTTGATAATGAAAATTTTGCCTATATTAAAATTTTCTGATTTTGGAGAAACAGCTTTTATAATCCTGTAGTTAGAAAAGGATAAAGTTGTATGTTATAATTAGGTAATCAGAATCTAACCGAGCCGATGGCTAATTTACACGACCGAATGCTTTATTTTGATGACCAAAATTAGAAGTTCAGATATATCCACCATGGTTATAAACACTCGGAACGGGCGGCTACCTTTATTTAACTCGACGCTTACGAAATTCTAAGTAGGAAAGATGGTGGGCCAACAAAAAAGTCGAAGCGTTCCGTCCAACCAACCCTTTTATTCTGTTTGGCCGTTCTCTTTTTACTTTTATTCTAAAAATATAGCATTCACGAACCAATTTCGAAAGGAAACGTGATTCTGTTGAAGGTCAAGTGAATTAGTATTCGTATGGTGTGTTCGTTGTTTGACCGGCCGCAAAAACATGTTAATACACTCGTTGTACACTTTTTTCTAAGCTTTAATTAGAGGCGAGTGGTAGCCGGTTTGCTAAAGACGTGATAGTTTGCTCGGCTCTTTCTTGTGTAACCGCAAAATGAATCTTCTAGTCTAGACTTAACTTCAAATAGTTGCTTGGTTTCACAGATTGTTTTAGTATGTGTTAATAAAAACAAATTCAAATAAACACCACACCCAGACGAGGAACGACAATTTAAAGATCACACAAAGCGAAACAGCGAGAATTTGCATGGCAACCGATTGTCCTACCGCTGCGCTAACCAATCAAACCAAGTCAACAATTGATGGCTGCACGGTGTGATGAATGTGCTAGACGATGGTATGAGAAACAATTGCATACTTCTTCAAAGTAAAAGTCACGGATATGAAACAAAACAATTTCCATAGTAAAGTGTTCTATAACGTTCCACCTCCTTATCGCGTCCTGTTCCTCTTTACTGAGAATTGTGGTTCCCTTGGATGCGATATGGATATTTTAGTTCAGTATGTTCTCATTCTAGTAAGTTTAAATTGCACTGGTGACATTAAATACGTCGTCGTCATCATCAACAGCCCGTGAAAGTTCACTTCCACTACTGGACTGTAAACTATGGGTCTCCTCCTCATTAAGTGAGTTTTTGCCATAATATATATGCTTGTTTCAAAGGACACACCATTTATTGTCTCCATGTCAGCTCTTACGACAGAAGAGTAGGTGACAATACATGAGTGCCCTATACAATTCATCAAAATCTGACAATATTTATTCAGTTTAGTAACGTCAAACCAGAATCCAACGCTCAAACCCGCTGTATATTACATGATAAATGATCTGCCATTGGGAAGGTTCAATGCAGGCAAAAAACTAAATCGATGGAAGTTGCCCGAAACCTGAATCAGATACACACACTTATTATTACTGGGAAAACGACTCGTCTGTGAGTCATAATTTTTCACTGGAAGCCTGCACTGAGGAGTCGTCATTACTGTTACGCTCAAAATCAACCCTCGCAGTAAAATGGGAATAGCAACATAAATGTTCGGTACCTACAATCAAGTTTAACTTAGCTACGCTAAATTTACTCGGCAGGCGTAGGTATTGGCTTTCGATTACATTAGCGAAGTGGACCCGAAATAAATTTTCCGTTCCATTCAACATCAACCAATCTCTGCACACCATAATAGATGCTGCCTCATTCAGCCGCAAGTATTATAAAGTGTCTGGAGCTCATCCTCGCTAATGAGGTGGTGTAGATACCTAGTTAAAGAGTTTGTAATGTTATTGTTATTGTCGTGCGGCGTGATGTAAAATAGAAGCCGGCTTCTAAGTCATATAACCTCAAAAGCTCGGGGCCGACGAGCCGCCGCGGATAGGGGAGCGCGCAGCCGCTCAATGTTGTGGCGCGTGCGCGGTGCGGCCTGAGCCTGCCGGCCGCACCGACTCCGCTGCACAAAGCGCGAGTGGCCGCGATGTCTCGCACCGACTCCTCACGTTGATGACTCGCGAAACTGAGACACGCGAGCACCGCGGATCCTCTCGGCTCTCTGAAAACCCGAGCATGTGATAAGATTTAGTGTGAATACAAAACGTTACAGTAGTGTTTCCTTTTGTGATAACTAAGTAGGAGCAACAGCAAAATGTACAAGACAGTGCGGCACGGCGAGAATAGTCTCCAGTACACTATCCTTCCGCAGGCGGAGGAAGTCCTGAACAACAGCGGCTTCAAGGGCAAAGGACGAGACTACAGCCCCTCAATTCATGTGCGACGAGCTCGAAGGAAATCAGATTTGAAATATGCCTTATGGATACTGTCTAGTATGGCTGCAACGCTCGTTCTAACTCTTGTTCCACTTTATATTATTGACGCAAGGAATCAACAGGGCCAGCATGAAATCAACACTCCTGCACCAATGGCATCTGCTGCTCGCGAGATGGTAAAGTCTAGAAAAAAAGAACTCAAGATGACGCCAGAGATCGTATTAACGTTAGGTCAGAAATTCGAGACGAGCACTATTTCAACGTCGCCTCCCACAACCACTTCCACTGTACCATCAACAGTGACTGTCGAGAGAGCGACTACACCTCCCTGGACAATGCCAGCTTTGCGATCATGGAAGAGCTCTACGTCATCCACAGTCATTCCGCCTATTCCCACAGAGGATAACGTTATTCCACTCATCGGAACAGTCTCCAGTGATAATCGTGAACCTAATCATGACACATCAGTAAAATGGGAAAAAGACATTATAATCCGAGCGACAGTCACTCCAGAACCGATCACATTGCGTAGTGTAATAAAATATTATTCTAAAACACAAATACCGTCAGAGAAATCAGTTTTTGCTACAAAAGGATTCGACGACGTTCTGATTACAACAAAAGCGACTACAGCGAGGACACCTGTAACGACTGAGTTTGCAACTACTAGTGAAAATTCTAAATTAAGAGATTTGAAAGACACCATGCTGTCGGTAGATGATGACGATGAATTTAAAGAATCGCTGGAAGTAGATGAAGTATTTTCTCTGCCTCCACTGAAGCCTGATTACGCGGCTGCTGGCATTGATTCTGATGAAGTGACGGTGGCAAAGGCCGGCGACGCTGGTTGGTATGGAGCACGTTGGCCGTTCGTGGACACGTCATCTTACTTCCAATGGACGGTACGTACTGCATAGTACTAGCCTTATTCTAGACTTATGTAATGTTTACCTACCTATTTACTTAATCATAACGCCAGTGCGTGCTCAACATGTCTAATCGTAACAGTTCTTTGATAACATCGAGTGATTTAATGAAAGCGGACGTGGAAAACCTACAAAGTTGATTTATGAAATCCATTGCTGATCGTATTTCTTATGTAATGAACAGTTCTTATTGAACCACAATGAAGGAAAGAGTTTGCACTTTTGCAAAGAGGAAATTATTAATTCAAGAGAATTTAACATATTATCGTATCACAGACTTCCTATTATTGTTAGTGTTTATTTCCGTATGAGATGGTCGAAATGTCGGATGGTATTCAACAACCTTCGGCAAACGAGTTTTGTTTCATCAATTTTAATCTTGTAAACAATAATAGGAGAGTGATTGGAAATGCATTAACAGAAGAAACATTTCTGGCTTGAAAACTTTTTAAATTTGTATATAAATGACGGTACAATTTTACTTTTCGATCATTTAACTTTAATACTATTCAGTATGGCGCAATTTATAAGCAACAGTCACAACTTATTGATCCTGGTTCAGTGCACTCTAAATGGGAGGTAAAACCCATTTGAAACATCAAAATTCTACTCCACGTTTGCAAAGACCTTCACTACTGGTGCGATTTAATTAGCACAATACATAGTATCCTCATCATAGTTAGGTACGCGTAGCTTCAAAATTATTTTAAAATAATCATTGTAATACTGTAGTGAGATAAATATTTAAATAGAATTTCTAAAATTATACCTGCGTAAGATTTGAAATCCCCTAAATAAGAAACTAAAACTTGAAGTGAAAATAGTAAAAAACAATAATTAAAAACTTAAATGGAAGAACATACATATTACCTAAATAAGTTAGCAAAAAGAAAGCATCGTAAAAATGGCAAAATGTACAAGTGCGTTAATGTGCAGCTTTTTGAAACAGAATGGTGCTTGGATAATTGCCCAAAAATGGTTGGAGCCTCGCCTCTGAAAGCCATGAATATGGAACAGGGAAGCTCTCCACTGTTAGTGGTTAACTGCGAGCGAGGTGTTCGGGAAAAATATTAATGTTTTCTCGGAGCAGGGAAATATTGCTTTACATTTTCTATTTTAACTTTTAACACATAGGTAGCTAAGTAGGTACTTCGACACGACACTCAGAAAAAGTATCTTCACTTTTGAATTCTCCGTTTATCCGAAGTGAACTGTTAAGTGTAGAGTTGTATGACAAAGGGAATTAATTAACTAAAAAACAAGTAGGCTCTCGAATCGAGGGCTCCAACACATGTGGTGTAGGTACTTACTGTATATAATAATCCGCATGACCCAATAAGTGAGACGTTAATGACAAATAAATTATTGTGAACATTGTAAGAAACATATGGATGTCATTACATTTATAGGGGAATGGGAAAATTGGCAAAAAGCATAACGGCTCGGCCATGGCGACCTCCGGGGCTCCCAGGCGGCTGGCTGTCGAGCCAAAGCTTAATCCAAGATTTATTGATATTTTATTATTTATTCACGATTAATGAACGGAGATTATTCGTAGCTAATTTATACTTTATTTAGTAATTTTAATTTTAATAAGAAATCTTAACGAACAATATCTACTATGCAAAATAAACTTGTTTTAGTTACAACAACGATTAAGAATTCACCTATGTTGCTGAGAATTAACTTGGCTAGACGCTGTTGATTCGTGAAATTTGAATGGAAAATCGTTATTAATTTTCTAAAATCAAGACTACAGGGGTTTCATATGCACGTATGCACCTGAAGTATAAGACATATCTATCTGCAAAATGAAAACTGGCACTTTAGGTTTCCATATCTGAATCGCTTGATCGATTTTACAAGAACGTTTCACAGAAGAATTTGAAGTATCTTTCAGCGTTTCAATTTGAACCTAACATTCAGTAGAGTAGGTATAATTCAGCTAAGTACATATAATCATGCATTGTTTATTTTTATATTATGTACTTTTCATGGTCACTTATATCTACTTTACTAGGTAGGAAGTTCCCTATGTTACAAACTGAGTTATAGGTACCTACTCGTAATACGTATCGTATGTTTTCGTAAAGTAAACACACACCTCGTATCATAGGTAGGTAGGTACTTACCAATTTATTAGGTAATTTACTTGGTCGTTCTTCACGGTAATTTACTTTGGGAATTACCTTAAATTTACTAGGTACGAAAAAATAGTTTGTTTATCTTGAATTAGAACGTGTGGTCTTCACTATAGGTACATAGGTATGATGAGTAGGTACATGTAGTAGCTACATCTATTTTATGTAGAGTGAAAGATAATAAAGTAGAGTATGATAGACTTTCATCAAAGGACTCGATTTCAGACTCCTTGTGTGTATTGAGAACCGAAACCGAGACCTATCAGTCGCACTTTCGATCTTCGTTCGAGGTAGATAGCTAGTGAAGTGACTGTCCACTGGTGGACTATGATGGGTCTCTTCTAAACGACAGAAATTGCAATCTTCAACCTTGACAGTCGGGTTGGAGTTCACCGTTCAAAGGTGTATGGCCAAAAATAACTATGTACCGTTGTTCCAGGGTTACTCTCCCGGAGACAACTTGCTGCTCCCGTTATTAGTGGCAGCACTCTCGTCTATCGCACTGGTGCTGTTACTGGCCCTCGCTGTACGCCGACGTAAGCGCTCACAAATCGCCTCCTCGAAACTCGGTGTAAGTAACTTAACCTATTGCCATATCATGTTTTATTGAGACACTGCAATCACAACAACGTACGATTGGTTATTACGACCAGTACATAATAGTAGCACTTGCTCCAACAGTTGACTGCGGATCTTCAAGCTGACGACAACACCAACCTGTTGACGGCTGAAAACGCTGAGGACGGTGACGGTGAGGGCGAGGAGTGAGCGCCTCCCTCACTCACGCTTCACGCTTGTTCAGCAGCCGGCAGCCGCAGGATGCCTCGTGTACAACTCTGGTACATATCGTACATAGTATTACAACACACATACTTCTATGCCAATAAATATTTACTTTCTGTTTATAGTAAACTATATTTCTATGTATAATTATTAGTAAACGCTATTTACGCTTCATACGTACGACGAGAGCATCTCTGCTAACTCCACTACAAACACAAGGCAGTCAGGTCAAGTTGTGGCACCTGTCTATTCTCGAATCTGTTATAAGCAGCGAAACTGCCCGACAGCCATGACTAATGACCTATTGTGTTTATATTTAACTATTTTTAACTAAATTATAATGAATATAAATTGTATAACTTAAATGTTTCACCTAAGAATACTCAATTTGCTTGTGTGTATGACTAATAAACACTGAATGAATACGAAGTGATTATATCGGCAACGCTGTACTAACGAGCACGCGTCCTTGTCACCTCAATTGTACATCAGGCATTCCACGCACTTTGTAATAATTTAGCTGCAGTACTGTAGTTTCTCGAAGTCGCATTGGAAGACCTGTCAGTGTCCGTCTTCTTACACACCGATCATATTTCAAACTTTCAGTGCCTATTGTTTGTATATAATGTACGATTCGGTTGGTCTCGTGCCAGCGAAGGCCGGATGGTGGTTCCATGTTCAGAGATACGATATAATATGTAAGTATTTTTTGTAATCGCACTAGATAATCGATTGTAAATTAGGGTCGTAGGTACGTGTCAAATGCCAAAATTGCTATAAATATTTTTGTTACAAATAAATTACTATGTAGAACTTCGGTCGTAGGGGAATGGCATGGCCCAGTTATTTTTATAATAATGGATTTGGCCAAACATTATTGATAGTAATGATAGTAAATATAACGTAACACGTTTTCATTCCATGTCAGTACGTATCGAAGTGGCGAAGGTCTGCGCAAATGGTCATGAAATTAATAGCTAGTGGAGAGAACGTGATCCAATAACTGATTTAGCCATTTCCCTGCCACCCATAATAATGTCACTCGGCATCGTAATAAAAATGACAATTAGATATTGATAGTATACTTATGAGCTTGCTAGAACCTAACTATGAAGTGGTGGCATTCGGAGCTTCTGTTCATTCATATTAATAAATGTAGATAGGGTGTAACGGTCGAGTAAGGCCGGCACTCCATGTAATTCACGCTATCAGAATGTTTATCAAGCGGTGCCGTGTCTGTGCAGCGCGCAGTACTCGCACCACATGCAGTTCTATATAGTTGGGCTCGCTCAACACGCGATACAGCGGCCTCGCCCGCGCCATGTATATCATATCTCTGAAAGTTTCGATTGTACGACTCGTCAGTATTAACTAAACCTGTGGTATTATAAATCTACATAATAAGCATACTCGTTTATTTTTTGTGTAGCCCGTTAGGATAAGATGAAATAATATCAATCTCGGTGTAATGTTATTATATGTGTTTTAACGTCGCTCTTTTATTACTATACATTTCAATTATCTAACTTTCATCTCAATTAAGTATTTATATAATTTTAAATACATAGTTATAAGACTGATATATGATTGAGTTTTTAGATACTAGTAAGTTTTATTTAAATGGCGTGTAACCTGTTAAAACGTTGTTTTGTAACGGCACTATATGTTTTCAATTTATGTGTAACTGTGTGTGCTAAGGATATAATGCATTTACACGTATTATGTAATTCAATGTTAGGTATGTAATATGACTGTACAATCGTATGTGGGAGGGAGGGGAGAAGTGTAGTTAGAAATTAAAATGTGATACCTCTGTAGTATCTTTGAATATTGTCGTTTCCCCTGTAGAAGGAATTGTTAGTCTCTTGCACACGAGGCGATTTGTATTTATGAAATCGTATCGGGCGCAAGAAGCCGTGTTTAGGAAAGTTTTGGATATAATAAAGCCCTCTATATTGACACGTGGAACATTATAGCTCATGCTAACATTTTGTATCATGCAATATAACATCGCACACTGGTGTACCAATAGTATTTATGTTACAATTAGCTTTTGTGTTAGACTTAGTTCTGTGAATGCCTCGTGCAGTGTGATTATTTTGTATTTGCTGTGAACACACCATGTACATACGTAATGAAATAAATTATGTTTTCCCACCCGAATACTGTGTTTATGTTCATTGCAGGAACCTATTCGAGTTAGCGCTTTGGTTTGCCTTATAGTATTACGTCAATTTGGTACAAATTTTGCCATTATGGTATACTTGGAATAGTTTATGTACAAACATTTTTCAAATCATGGTGACTATACTGTCGATATATCTCAATGGCATTCTCTTCAACAGAGAACATACACTCAATTGAAATCTATAATTGAAAAGCCAAAAACTATATACAATAAGTTTATTTCGTTCTACCAGTGAAAAACTGTGCAATACGAACCTATATTAAATATTTAAAACTACAACATACATTAAATTGCTTTTTAAAGTATTATAAACAAGTTTTACTCATTGGAGCAATTGACTTATGTCACGTTAGTAAAGGATCAAAGTCTCAGACCCAATATTTACAAGAGAAAAGGAACATAAATAAACAATTTAGTTATTACATTATATCAAAATATATTGCAATCAAGATTTATCGACAATAAGGTAAATATTGTCAATAGTCTTGTAAAAAAACCTACTAGAATCATAAGGGAGACGGATAGCAGAAGTATAGGTGTCGCAGCCAACTAGCTTAATCAGCCATTCAATTAACAGCCTAAACCGTTTAATTAATTAAATTCTGGTAGCTGTTTATTCCTGATGGTAATTTTATTTCGGTGCGGGTCTCAGTTCTAACCTAACCTACCAGTCTGGTAGTAACTCGGTGTTAACAGCAATACCTTTACCCGTTGACTGACGGCCTGAATGAGAAAATCAGTCAATCAATCAAACAGCTAGACATTCAGGCCGTTAGTTGAATGGCTAATTAAGCGAGTTGGCTGCGACATAAATTAGTTAAATAGACAATAAGATTTTGTCGTATCATCAATATCCTGACGCATACTTTGTCCTCTATATACAAACAATAAATTAACATAATCAAATAATAAATGTTCCCCATTAAAACCTTATCATTAGCTATTTACAACATTTTAAAACTTACATCCCTTACTTCAGTTTAAAAACTGATTGATAGGACTCTGAATACTTTCGTTAGTTGAAAATAAATAACGAATTGTATATAATCAATTAATTTCTTTATAAAAATATTCTCAACTTAGAACTTTACAATCAAACACACTAAGATAGTATATTTTGTACAATAATACCCTTTATAAGGAAATTAAAATAAACTAAATTTCGTTTCCATATTTATAAAATCAAATTGTATTATAATAGGCGTAATCAAGCGTTATATTATGTACAAATATAAAGTTAAGAATCAAGGAAAACGGAATCTGTCTCATAGTTCATTCATTACAATTTTTTTTCCAAATTAAACTCAATTTTGAGTCTGTAATATAGAAACTAGAACTATTTACAACACATACATCACTCATCAATCAGCTATCAGATCAAACGAATGTGTCAAATTGATTTTGTTACCAAGACCAACATTTAACCATGGAATTTTGACGTAATTTTGATCACCTTTACTTTGCTTCAGCCTTTCAATACTTATGGTCCGTTTCACATACTCTGGTAGCGACTATCTTGAATATACAATGTAATTAGAATGAACATTTTGCTAGTTAAAATAAGAGTGGTGAAACGGGTCTTTAGGTAAGTAATTCTTCAAAAATGTTACCATATAGTAATTAATTAGTGTAAAGTTATTGAGGCGGATGAGCAGGTCTCAGTATCCTTGCGAGAACGTGACGGCCTCCCACCAGTTTCAGTTGCTGCCCGTCCATTAGTACGCTGCGAACTCCGCTAGATGTCGTCGCCGCTGCACTTGTCACAGCCTGGAATTTATTAAGAAATCTTTTGTTATTGTCATTTTAATGGTAGATAGTTTTTTTTATTATTATTATTTAGATGTTTTATATTTAGTTATAAAAAGATATAAACAAAGTTGAATAAAGTAAAGATATATAATAATCATAATTAAAGTTACTTTAAAAATTTAAGAGAATATTCGTTATTTCTATTTTCTAGTGGCAAATGTACGCGAGAACATGACACAATTAAAAATCTATATTTTTAGACTTGATAAAATAAAAAATACTAATAAGTATATGTATATCATTTTGCAACCGGCATGCTATCATTTTTGTACAAATTCCGAATCCAAAGTTATTTTATTTAAGAAGCACTCAAATTCTAGTTGCGCCATTTTAATCTACATTAAATTAATTTGGGAAGTGCTTGTTAAGATAAGCATTAATTTGACGTGAGTTTTACTAATAAATAAAATGTTAATATATTAAATGTAATGTGTTATGTGACCTTCTCCATTGCATCCAATCACTCATGCAACCAGCCTTCCTGGCAAAATATATTCAGATAAGTTTTTGTCAACCAACTGTAGAATGGATTTATAGATACAGACAGATATAAGTAACAAGAAATACTTGCGTTAAATTTAAAGTTATTAACATACTATACCTTATGCGCCATAACAAGGTGCGGCTGACAGATGCCAGTATGACGTTGACGTCTCTCTTTAGGGATGGACATTAGAAAAATCTTTTTTTATCGCTATCGATACTCGCAGCATACATTTAATTCTCTTTAATTTTTTTATTAAATGTGTGTGTTATTTAGTTGTGCAGTCTAACTACGTGTATATACTTGTCAAAATAAATATTTTATGACCGAGCCCTGAGGTGTTTCAGGGTTTCAGTTTTACAGAACCGTGAAGAATATAAGTATATATTAGTTTGTATATGTTACTAAAGCAACCACGATCTTTCAGATTAAGTACCACCACGCATTATCAAAAATGCGCCGGAAATGTCTACTACATATTTGTGCTCAGATAAAGTCACTGTGGTTCGGGCAGAGGAGCCGCGTCTACAGTAGATTTACCCACATAATTAAAGGTTTTTTAAGAGTGATAATTGAACGACGTTTTTTATTCTAAAAAAACATCGACTGCCTATCCATCGTAGCAGTACATCCCATCACTAAACACGACTATGGCTTTACGTTATACGCATAACTCTTTACTTTATTTTTCATTTCATTAGATTTTATTTAAAGACTAGAACATTCCGGTTGGTTTTAATTTAATTAACTACACTTCTGAATGATTTAACATAATAGGAATGTGATACAGTTAAAATAGTAAGGCATAATTTTTAAATCGCAGCAACTTTCAAGAGTATAATACCTGTCAGCCGCACCTTCTGCACAAGTTTGTGTGCATTGATGGTTAATATTTTAGTAGTATTGAGTAGATTCCACATGGTTAGGTTATTTGTGTTTGTCGCTTTTATTGTTAAGTTAGTCAATAAATCGTAGTCAGAGACAATAATCTACACATAAATGTGATTTGAAGTGTTTCAAATATAATACCGCTCCACAATTTTGTGTGCATTTATTAACTTTACCTACTGTATCCATTCTACATTTTGTCGTTGGCAAACAATATCATTCTTATCCACCGTGAGATTCATGCAAAACTTCTCGAACTACATCATTCAGTCTGTAATCTGAAGCATCAAACATGCATATTGTCAAAATTCACCTGTTGTATTTTTATCCCTTGCGCGAGTTTAACCTGTTGTATTGGATTCACCTAAAATAATGATAAATATTTTATGACACTAACTTATTTTTAATGAAATGCATAAAACATAAATATGTGAGATGATGATTTGTATTAGATTTACAAGGAAATAATATTCACCTGTTGTAGTTTTAAAACGGGTGCAGAGGTCGACGACGTTGTCACTGTTTGTGCACCTAAAAAGAAAGATCAATTAAATAATTTATAAGTACTAACTAAGCTTTAGGGAAATATTTATAACTTAGTAAACTGTTTACTTACCAATATTACTTAATACTAAAGTTTGTGACGATGAGACAGCACCACTTGATGTTACTCTAATAGTGTTGCCATCACTTTGCTGAAAAAAGTCAGAAGTTGGTGATTAATTTTACAAAGTTACTTACTTTGAGTTCTAGATTAAATTCAAGTAGAGAATAGCAAATGTAAGAACATACCTGCAATATAATATTATGCAGCGGTTTGGCGGAGGTGAGCAGCAATGGCCGGGCGAGTCTAGTGGCGGGGGACAGTACTCGCACGGCGCCCCGCGCACGTACTCCGCCCGACACCTGTACCGTACGCGCTCCGCCACCCACGCCTACACCCTCCAGGGATAACATCTGACCCTGTATACCATACACACCAGAAATTGAATGAAAAATCCACAACTATGTTTCCAAAATAGAAACTTTTCTCTATTTGACATAGATTTTCTATTTAAAAGCCAACTTACCTGTGCATTAGTCAATAGTTTAGCCACTATTGGCTGCCCACCCGATGTCTTGTCGCCAGTAGATTGACTTCGCACAACCTGAGCTATTGACTTAGGTGTTTGATTAGCCAGTTGCACGGTTTGGCCACTCGCCAACTGTAATGTTTGCCCACTGGACAACTGAACAGTCTGTCCACTAGATAGTTGTAATGTCTGTCCACTCGGTAATTGAACTGATTGACCCGCTAGCTGCACTGTTTGCCCACTTAATTGCACTGTTTGTGATCCTAATTGGACAGTTTGTCCACTCGGCATTTGAACACTTTGACCAGATAATTGAACATTAGATCCGCTTAATTGAACAGTTTGCACGTTCCCACTAGCTATTTGGACGGTCTGGCCACTAGGAAGTTGAACACTCTGTGATGGCAACACACTCTGACTAGCTACTTGAACACTTTGTCCGCTGGGTAATTTGACAGTGTGGCCGGTTAACTGTACACTTTGGCCAGCTAACTGAACAGTCTGGCCGGCGATTTGAACAGTCTGTCCCGCTAACTGCACCGTGGACACGGGGATCTGGACGGGCTGCGTGGTGGGGATGGTCTTGAGCGCTGCGGCGGCCTGGTGCGGGCGCGGCGTGGGGCTCTTGGTGCTGGCGCCCGACACCCGCAGCGGCGCCGCCAGCTGCACCGTCTGGCCGCTGGGCAGCTGCACCGTGGGCCCGCCCGCCACGCCCGCCCCGCCCGGCAGGCGCACGGCCTGGCCGCCCGCCACCACGCCCCCGCCGCCCGGCAGCCGCACGGCGTGCTGCAGCTGCAGCGCCGACAGCTGCAGCGTGTGTCCCGCGGCCAGCTGCACGGCCTGCACGCCGTGCCCGGCCGCCAGCTGCACGGCCTGTCCGCCGGCGAGCTGCACGGACTGTCCGCCCGCGAGCTGCACGGACTGTCCCCCGGCGAGCTGCACGGTCCGGCCGCCGGCCAGCTGTACCGTGCGAGTGACGGACGACGTCACCGCCGTGGGCACACTGCTCACTACTGCCGTCACCCCTCCTGTGCTCTGTAATACATCATTTTCAATATAATTATGATTATGATAAAAAACCTAGATTTATTAACAATTAATTTTATCTATAATTTACCTGTGCAATAGTAGTAACAGAGACAGTATTAGGTACTGTAGGTCTTTTCTTAGCGGCAGTAGCACCTTGCTGCAT
This sequence comes from Spodoptera frugiperda, assembly GCF_023101765.2. NCBI lineage: Eukaryota > Metazoa > Arthropoda > Insecta > Lepidoptera > Noctuidae > Spodoptera > Spodoptera frugiperda. The sequence goes on along the minus strand of NC_064217.1, from coordinate 6,296,984 downwards.
TAATGCCCTCGGCGATATGAGCGACTTTCCTGACGCCGGAGTAGCTGGACTCAACACTCTGACTACGCCGCGTCTAGTAGTAGGTGTTACCTAAAATTTAACCACATTATTACTAACAGCACCTTTTTTACATTACAATGTGACCATATATTTGTCGTAGCATACCTGAGTAGCAGGTGTAGTTGCTACTGCGGTAACAGTAGTTTGAACTGCCGTCGGTCTTATTAATAGTGAACGCGTGCCTGGATTGACCTGCAAACATATTTCCATATTAATTAATGTATCATCTTTAACAATAATAAACAAGAAAAATAATGTAGACAATGTGAATGTGACATACCTTATTCTGAAGAACCTGTACAGTAGCTGTACTCGATGGTTGCACCACAGTCGTAGTTTGTAAATTCGATTGACTTGCCGTAGTGTTTATAACCTGCGAAATAAATAAACGTTACATAAACATGACCAGAAAAAAATTGGTTAAATAAAAACAGTGTTTGTGTAAAAGTGACATACCTGAGATTGCGACCCTTCCACTTTCTGTAGCGGCCTTTGTTTGATAAGAGGCGACTTACTAGGCGGTGCCACTACCGAAGGCAACGATTTCGACAGCTGTCCAGAGAGAGTTGATGTTTGACTGACAATAATCTGCTTAGTCTGTTGTGGTTGAACCTGTTTGGGAGATTGAGTCGCCGGGGCAGTCTGGGTAAGTGGCTTGGCCTGAGGAGTGGCTTGCTTCACAATGGTTGGTTTGATTACTTGAGATATAACCGCTTGTTTAGCAGCCTGAGTAACGTTGGATTGTTTCGACGTTTGCGGCGGCACATTAGTTTGTTTCGGCGACTGCGGAACAGGTGGTTTGGGTGGTTGAATGATGGTAGTTTGTTTTGCTTGATTGACATTGCTCTGCCGTACAGCTTGCGCGAGTAAGTTCGCTTGTTTCGCTGATTGAGCCATAAGAGCAGATTGTTGCTTGGCAGGTTGTTTCACTGAAGCAGCTTTCGGTATAACATTTGCCTTCGCTTTTGGTGGAGGAGTGGCGACAAGTTTGCCTTTCGGTTTGGGTGGCAATGTAACTTGTTTGCCTTGCGAAGCTTGGGTAGCTTGCATCAGTAGCTGAGCGGAGGACATGTGCGGGACTGAAGACGACTGCCCACTATCATCCACGTCCACATCACTGTCGGATGCGTTCTCAACTACTTCTTCCATACTACCCACTTCTAATTCCATCTGCTGAAATAAAAGAAAAACAATATTTTACCAATGTTTTATAGATAATTATCATATGTGTTGTGGTAATATTGTAATTAATGTGACTTACTGCATGTGGCGGTGTATGTTGAAGTTCCTTAGAAGATGCGATAGGAGTGGTCCTCACCGGCGTCGGAGGGTTCGACGTGGAAGGTAGCGGCGACAGTAACATGGAGTTCAATTTACTGTTGCGCGACCTACCACTTGAAATCTTCAGCCAATCTTCCTCACTCCTGCAAGACAATGAAAAGATTTGTACATTTCAAAATATTTCATAGCCAGTTGGGCTAGATTGCTTGTTGGTTGAATGGTTGCAAATGCGTTTTTCGTATAGTATAGGAAAACATACCTATGCCTATGCAGGTAAGTCCACACAGCAGTTCGTTGGTCGTATTTGACGACAGGATCACGTTTGGCTGAGACAAGTCTATCTAATACTGACGACACTGCGCTTAGCAGTGTTTGATCACTGCAAGGCGCTACCCATTGTGACATTCTGTGGAATGAAAGAGAATGTTAGTCATTAGTGATTTAGGTGTTTTATTGATGAGATGTGCCGTCAAACCGTCTAGTCGGCTTAACCGATCGTAGTTAAAAGTGGTGTACAAGTGTAGCTTAAAGATCGATTAACTACAAGTAATTGAAATCAAATCGTACATAAAGTTATGGGATTCCGACAAAGTTTAGTTGAACAATAATGAACATTAATGACGGCGATATTGTGATGTTGGGTTACGCTAACTGACCTTAACAAAGTGAGTACATGATGGCGGGTGCCCTCCCCGTTGGGCAGGCGCGCCAGTGCGTCCCGGACGAGCGCGGGCAGCGCGGCGTGGCGCGGCCGGGAGCTCACCAGCACGGCGCCGCCCCCGCCAGACCCGCGCACCACCGGACCCACCACCGACCGGTACCTACACAACACATCCACACTCCTTTACACACTGATCAAATTTATACAACACATATGACAATAAAAAAAAAGAGCATGGACTGATAACTAATATATGACAGTGTCTTCAAAAAAAACACACTGTGTTCACATTAGACTTTTTTGGTTTATTTGAAATTATTAGACTTTGAATATATTAAACTCAGTATCATCCTAAATAAACATGAATAAACTATCTCCACACAAATAAAAAGAACATAAATGAAAGTTGAAAGAATATTATTACAATTTTCTTTTAATTTAAATACAATCAAACAGTTTCAATATCAATGAATTAGACTAGTACTTACCCATACTGTATGTAAGTGAAAGGTTTGGCAGCCATCGAAAACCTTTTTCGTTCTTGTGCGCGGAAATCAATCAATTCGGACTCAGTTGCTGGACGGACTGACCAAGTTGTAGGATGCCTGGTAAATCATATATTTAGTTACTTTCATTTAACACAATTAAAGAAACAAAAAACTGTGTTTGCCACAAGTCCTCCACAAACGCGGTTATGAAATTCTTCAAGGCCAATAGCGTCCAAGATGGGATAGAAACACCGCCAATATCCAATTAGTAATATTTTGTCTTAATTGGAAAACTGTGTAGGAGAAATTACACTCTTATAGACTCCTAGAGTCACGATTTGATAGAAGGGGAGGAGTTGGGGGAAGGGGTTTTATATTACCTAGGCGGTGGCGGTTCTCTGGCAGGCGGAGGTGGCGAGGCAGCTCGAAGCCATCGCTCACACAGACGCCCGAGTATCGCGTCGCAGTCACGACCCGCACCGATCCATTGATACATCTTCATAAATCACATTACAATAAGTAAACATTATTTTACTCTACTACACTAAATAATAAAATCATTTTTGCCTGACATTGAGTTATTAGTGTACAAAAAGCTGTTTAAATGTAATTAATGAGGCATATAGAACAATTAGTAGTACAAACCTGTGATTCAGGTAAAAACTGTAGATAAGGTACATAGTCATCTGGATGCTGTCCTCTTTCTCCTGCTAGGAAATCTAGGGCGGAATCTAACTCTCCACACCAATCATCAGATACTGAAAGAATTTTCAAGTATTTTAGTATCAACAACATTGTCAACTGGGACTGGTCAGCTCCGGACTGCATTAATTTTTATTGTCCTCTAGGTTATTTTCTTTTTCTGTTGCTTGGACTGTATATTAGTTTTACATTGTTCTCACATAGATGAAGTAATCGAAACATTGTAACCAAGAATTAAATTGTAAAGCTGATTGAAAAGAGTAGCATATGGAGTTTCTTGCTCATTCTTCTCCATAGGAATCTACACTTTGGAACGAGCAAATAGCTTCACTAGAGGACTGACCGACAGACAGACGTTATTAATATTATTATATTTGCTTTGACGTTCAAAAGTGCCTTCCTGGTCTATTTGAAATAAATGATTTTGACTTTGACTTTGAAACACAAAATATAAATAAACTACTACAGAAAGGTATTAAGTATAAAAGTTCTAAAATGCTCTATATTGGCTGTATGACTGATGGATGTACTTACAATTATACCAAGTATTGAGTGGCGCTATAGGCGACCTCATGACAGCAGCGCACCTAGCATGCAACTGTTGCTTAGAAGCTCTATGTGCCGCTCTAGCAGGGAACAATGCTCGCACTAGAGACAAGAAGTTTGCATGCGTAGTTTCTGTCAAAGACTCATCAGGGTCCACTAGGGTCTCCTCTACTGTCTCTGTTGATGTCTCCACTTGGATCACTTCTCCAGAGTCATCTGCTAGTTCTACTGGAAGAGCCATCATATCTGGAATGATACAATCACATTGTTAGGTTTAGGTTCTATCTTGAAGCCTTTGACTAGCAACTAATAACTGTTGAAGGCAAATGCTCTGCTAACATAGGTCACACATGTTACTGAGAGTTTCATAATTCGACGGTTGAGAGGCTAATTAATCTAAGAATTTTTTTGCGAAATTGAGTTTTGTACATCATTAGATGGAGAAAAATTCGGTGATTCCGAATATGTATATAAATTAATATCGCAAAAAAAATGTTGCTTAGATGAATTAACCTCCCAATCGCCGAATTTAGTTTTTTATTTAAAGTGATGAAGCAAATATCTATGTTTTAATTATACACAAAAGTATGAATATATTAATTAGATTTTTTATAGTGTACAACTCACCAATTCCATCCAGATCCTCTAATTTGATGGGCACAGCTTGATGATGTATGGGTCCTCTAGCAGAGTTCTGCATTGACATTATTGTATCGGGAGGCTCTTGTTTCACTATGCTTTCTAACTTCGTATCACTATAGTTTATACTGTAAATTAACACAAATCATTACTTATTAGCACAGGAATTATAACAAGAAATAATCGGTAATTTTAATAGTTGTCTAATCAGACATTTTATTAGCACAGGATCTTAACCAAATTCAATTATGTATTTATTTCACATAAAGCTACTTCCATGTCCCTACTCTACTTTTGGTGGATTTTTGTAAACCAGATAACAATGATTTAACAAATATGTAGTACCAGAGAAAAGAATACTCACTTAGACATACTGCTAGGATATTTATCAATAACTTCCTGTTTAATTTCTACATGGTCAACCTTTTTGGAAGATTTAGGACTAGTAATGGGATCCACAAATGATGAACTCTCTGAGTCAGACTCTTCCCTTTCACTCTTAATCTTTATATTTGGCAACAGAGGTTTGTTTTCAACAGTTTCATAGGGTTCCTCCTTAACTTTCTTAGCTGCAGCTTTTTCTTGTGCCTTAGTTTTACCACCACTTTCTTTCTTTGGAGCTCTCCGTAATTTCTGTAATGGTGATCCGCTTTTCGGTCCACCAAACATTAGTTTCTTAGCACCATTCACAAGGGCCACTCTCTGCTTTATGTCATCAATTGTGATTCCTGCTGTATTTAGTTCAGGGTGGTTCTAAAACACAGATCCACATATTAATAATTAAATTAAGACATTTTTAATACTAGCAATGCACAATTGGCAAGTATATCGGATTATATTTAATAGGTATAACAAGTGTCATGCATGCAGTTTAACATACTTCAATTCAAGCACACATAGACAAGATGTACTTAAGATGTATGTTGAAATAACAGTAATGTACTACGTAAACATTCTAAAGTAATCAGTTACCTCTCTATATTGTCTTCTTGTTCTATGAGCTGCTAAAACATTCTTTAAACATTCCAGAGATGTCAAGTTTGACTGATCGGAACCACCTAGCGTGCCAGATACATTACCATCAGTAGGCTGAAAGTATAAATGGTATTTTAAAACTTGATCTTTTAACACAGGGATGCACTTATTAAGACTAGGGGCCACTACAAATTATGAACGGATTGCGGGCCGCCAGAATAGGTAATTAAAGACAATAAAGAATAGATATCTTCTTCGTTGAAATTGTTGCGTAAGTCTTGGTCGTTTTGAATGTTTTTTTTTCTGGAATAGAAATGGTTTTATTCTGGAATAGATCGATTCAATTTTTTTCGAATGTACTAATATTTTTACTGTCAGCAGGAGCGACCGGCGGGCCGCAAGCGGGCCGCGGTCTGTGCATCCGTGCTTTAACATAAGACCCAAATTAATATGAACTTAGTATTTACTTGTCCAGGAGCTTGTTTTCTCTTTCTTGTTGATTGTTCTGGAGGACCTTCAGGGTAATTTTCATCTTCAGATTCATCCCCTCCAACCTCACTTCTAATAGCATTTAGTTCCTCAAAATACCTCTGTTTGGCTCTCAAATACAATGGTTTGAAGTTGTTCTTTGATGATGGCTTTGGTGGTAATAATGGAAGACGTGGAATGGGACCTGGTGGCGCTGCTCTGGCAGCCGCTAGTATGCGTTCACGACTTATCAACACTTCTGGTAATAACTTAGCATAGTAAGACTTTATCTGAAAAACAAAGTTTGTTTGTCAACATACTGTTTGTCACTTGACAATGCTCAAATATTTTGAATGAACAGAGCCTTATTAGGATAACAACAATAATAATCACCTTGTGTTTCTGCTGTTTAGCCCTTGCTTTCATCAAAAACTTTCTCATTTTAGCTATATCTGGCCTATAGTTACCCTGCCTTAAATTGTTATAAAAATCACCAAGAGGTGATGTGAAGTGAAAGGGTTCATGGTTAAAAAGCATTTTTATGGTTTTCTCCTTCTCCTCTTCCTCATTTTCTGTAAACTGGGGCAAGTATTTACTTAGTTCTTCTTTATGTTTATCTTCCAAAGCCTCCCATGTTTTCATAGAAAAGAACTCCTTGAAAACAGAGTAGTCTTCACACAACTCTTGGGGAAGCTCTAGAGACTGTCCCATGATGCGGACCGGCTCCAAAACCTCATCATCCCCGTCTGAACTTCCGCTAGATGAATCGGAAGAGCTGCTGCTGTCCCCACTGTAACTGTGTTCACTCTCCATCTTTTCCTCCATTGGTTACAAAGATATAGTTCAACGTTCAGGCAGTCTTGATGAAATGCCTAGGTTTTTCACTGGATACAATAACGATTTTCCGCCCACTTCATTGAATTTTCACGTTGTTTTGTTAGAGTTGTTTACGAAAAACCTAAGCAATGGTATAACAAAATCGAACAATGAGCCATGAAGTTTTTTTAAACAGCCGTCAAGTCTTGTCTAAAATAAAATAGAACGCACACGCCAAACCACGGCGTTTCATACATACTATGCGCCAGAACGGAACATTACGATGAGAAAATAGCTTGACAATCAAGAACAGCGACATTTTGCCCGCAAAATAGAATTTAAAAATAAAAATGGATTGTCTATTACTCTAAGCTGATATTGTCTATAGACGTAGTATGTGACTTTTGTGGGAAAGAGTACCTTCGTTCATAGAGTAGCAGTTTCTGTACAAATCAAAAGAATATTATAAGATTATTTATTATAAAGTAATTTCATAACTTTAACAATTCTTCTTGAACTAAGCTTAAGTTATCAAAATAAGAGCAACACCTTAACTGTTAAATGTTCTGTCTCAGCTAGCTCATCTTGCTATGGAGCTAACGGACATTCTAAGTTTTCTTGGGCAATATTACTCAGTTACCTATTAAAGTAAATTAAATATTAAAAGCACGAATAAAGCACTTTCAGTATACATACTCAATTACTCACTTAAAAATATATAAATAAATAATTTTCCCATACATCATCCAGCAAGAAACACAATGTTCATTTATCGTTGAATATTTTAAAAAGTAAATATGTAGTTGGCTGTTATCGTCAAACTACAAAATAATAAGGGCACGTATCAATATTTTGTATCTAACCGAGAAGAAGGTAATAAATATGGCAAATGGTGTTATAGTTAATATTCTCGACAAATTCTGCTATTAATTTCCAAAATACTCTTATAATATAATTTGTGTCACCCTGAACAAAATGATTAAACATTTACTTATTTTCTATTAACATGAAAATAATTTTAATAAACTACACATTTTCACAAATAGTCTGCAATTATTTTATTTTGCTCATCAATTGCGTAAATCGAAACGCAGCGCTTAAAAACCAAAAACAAGCAGTTGGCGGTGGTGGTGTCCAAAGATTTGACTTTTTGACGTAAATTATTCGTGTAGTAAATATGGCTGACGAACTCAATGTTGACAGTCTAATTCACAGACTTTTAGAAGGTAAAGATACTTTTATTTTATTTTCTTTTGTGTTCTTCGATTCTCTGACTCTAAAACTTATGTTCTAACATAATGGATCCTCACTCAGTGTGCTCTTGTTGCGTAATTATCATCGAGTATGTAGGTATAGAAACGTCAAACTCATAAATAAATCGATTATCCCCAATTCTTATCTGATTCTGCATTTGATGTTAGATCTTTAGATGACTCGCAGACGACTATTTCCGTCTTAGAAATAGAGCAGACACTGTAAATAGTTAAATTATAGAGCTACGTTATAGTTAATCACACTACTAACAATGATGTCAGATTCATAGCATGGAACACTTCCATGGGCCTATTGTTGAGCTTTATTCGCTTTCTGTATCACTTTATATGATTTAAACATGTTTATTTCACTTTATTATGCTGCTTTTTGGTGGGTTACCGCAGTGTACAGACTGCAGCAGGAAACAGCAAGGCGAAAAGGGAAATTGAAAGACATCTTTTCAGGAGAATGTATGGTTATATCCAGAATTCTTGCCAAAGTATTAAGCTAGATTCTTTATTTTGTTCCTTTAGTGACCGATCCCATTACAGTTTCCCATTCTAATTTATTTTTATATTCTTTCTTCTTTTATTTATTTTAATACTCCTCTTATGTCCTAAAAATAGCCCACTTTTGACAAAGGGAAGCTATTGGTATTGGAAGGCCTACTGCATACTTTACCCAAAACTTACACAGTAATTTGACCACCTACAAAACCACATGAACATTTACTGTATACATGACACAATAATTTGATAATTTGTGGCATCATTGAAGATTTTTTTCTGTTCTATGTATAGATGTTAAGTTTATTAATAAATTCTCTATAATTTCTTCTAATGAGTTTTTAAGCTAATGAAAGAAACAGGCATGATGTAAGTTTTTAATGATTATTATTCTGTTTAATTATTGTATTCTGTTTAAAATTTTTACTTCTAAATGTGTTTATTTTTATTAATTTATTAGCTGATCCAATCCCCAAAAATGTTGTCCAAATGTTAATGTTATTTTTGCGGCTATTCGGTTTATGTTATACTGCATGTTTTAGACTTCATTTGGTTGACTTTTTGTATAATTAATGTAAATATGTATAGTCCGTGTATTGTACAGTGATCATTGCAACAATGTTCAGAAAATTGACTGAACTTAACATTACACCATCCATGCATTTGTGAGTGCTTGAAGATGTAATTGTGATTTGTAATGTCTATATTTAACATCATGTAATTTTCTTAGATTCATCATTGTAGGGTTGCCATCTGTTGGAACTTCTCTGGGATTTATTTTTGTTGTTACTGGGCATCGAAACTAAAATAATTCTTTGGCAACATTAACTAGGTGTTTAGGTCTGATATACCGAAATATGTTTTTGAATCAATTGTTTTACAGATGGTAGCCTCTTCAATTATTGTCATGCTCGAGCTTCGTATTGTTTGTGTCACCAATACACTGTTTTGTTTATCATTAAATATTATTATTGGCAAATTAAAATGATTGAATGTTGTCCCAGTTCGAGGATGCAGGCCTGGCAAGACTGTGCAGATGTCGGAGTCAGAGGTGCGGGGCCTATGCACCAAGTCCAGAGAGATATTCCTGCAACAGCCCATACTACTGGAATTGGAAGCACCACTCAAAATTTGTGGTAAGTTCATTACCATTTAACAAATAGACATTCTTTAAAAATCATTTTTCTGAGATAATAATCTATTTTGTTATATATTTCACAATATTTCCTACATAGTGCATGTTTTAGATGTGAGTGTAAAATACATTGTTTGGATATAAAATGCAAAAATATTTTTCTTTTGTTATGCTATCAGAGAGATAAGTTTTGACGCTGGTGAATGATGGACAGCGTTATGCCAAAACTTTATAAATAAACTGTCAATTTAAATCTTAATATGATAAAACATATCAGTCATTGAGCCAAATGCAATTGCATAAACCAAGCCTAAGTAATAAATACTTATGAAACTAAAAAACATTTTTAACCCTTTAACCAATCATTCATACATACATAACCTCATGCCTGTTTCCCATGGAGGTAGGCAGAGACAATGGAACGCCAATTGCTATGATTCTTACATACCTTTTTTGCTTCATCAACAGTCATCACAGTCTTTTCTTGCATGCTCGTTGGTTAAACCAACCAATCTTTTTTTAAAGGTTTGACAGACAATCTATCTGAAACATAATGATTGAAAACCCAAGTTGGGCAATTAAAAAGACATTTTGGCTAATAAACAAAAGGTTTCCTTGATATCTACAATTTAATACTTATTTACAGGTGATATACATGGTCAGTACACGGATTTACTACGTCTGTTCGAATATGGCGGCTTCCCTCCCGAAGCTAACTATCTATTCCTGGGTGATTACGTGGATCGCGGCAAGCAATCCCTGGAGACCATTTGCCTTCTGCTCGCTTACAAAATCAAGTATCCTGAGAACTTCTTCCTTCTCAGAGGCAATCATGAGTGTGCTAGCATAAATCGCATTTATGGTGAGTCTTATTAATTAGCATCTGTATCTTAACTACACAATACATTATTTGCTTATTTGTGTACACATTTTATATGAGTAAGATATACAAATATGTTTTTTACTGCTACCTGTTGTGAAATCACGAGCATTTCCGATTTACTATTCATCTTCATTGTAAATATTCTAGGTAATATTAATTTCCTCTTTTAATTCAACGTATGCTCGGCGTCTGTCGTCAAGGCTAGTTTATATAGATTAAAATCTTACTAGATGTTTTAATATGAGTATTTGACACGCGATGTTCATCCACCAGGTTTCTACGACGAATGCAAACGCCGATACAATATCAAGCTGTGGAAGACATTCACAGATTGCTTCAATTGCTTGCCAATAGCAGCTATCATTGATGAAAAGATTTTCTGCTGCCATGGTGGCCTCTCTCCGGATCTACAAGGCATGGAGCAAATCAGGCGAATAATGCGACCCACTGATGTCCCCGACACAGGTGAGTAGTATAAATAGATATTAGACAACATAGTTATTATTACACCTGTTTTTACACAACTTGGTCTAAGCCCTTGTGTGTATGCATAATTAATTTTCAACTTACATAAAAATTACATAATTGAGAAACTGGATACACATCAGAGTCCTGAACTTGAACCGAACTGACGTCGATTAGGTGCACGAGAACGAGATAGTCAGATCGAAATCATTTCGACGAATAAAATAAAATGGATATAAGACATGAGTAATTTGATGAATCATATTCGTTCAATTGTGACTAAGCCGACATTGCTTCCGTCATTGACATGTTCCATATCATTGTGACCAACAGGATCAGTTACTAAATGTGTGAAGGCCATATCTACAGTTCTGTGAAGCCATATATTGACAGTTGTTTTAATTACACTCATTTCTATTTTCTACACAAAAATACTTGTATAGGCATAATTCAATTATGATCGTAACTAATTCGTGTGATCGGAAATGCGATTGCCGAGTAGCAACGGTTTCTTATTCAATTTTCTAGATTATCTGAACAGAATACGAATTGTTTCCTATAACAATCAACCTAATAAAATAACTGTTCCAAATCAAATAAACTGTATGAGAAAAGTCAATACGGTTTATGAGTTTATTATGTTATTGTTATGCGTTGGCTCACTATTGTATGTATTATGTAAGAAAATCACACCTTTGTTCCATAAGGGTAGGCGGAATGAGTAAAAGAATGTTCAAATATTAGGTATAGTTATATCAACACATTATGTACCATTCCAGGGCTGCTTTGCGACCTATTATGGTCAGATCCAGACAAAGACGTACAGGGTTGGGGTGAGAATGACCGCGGCGTGTCCTTCACGTTTGGGCCTGATGTCGTCAGTAAATTCCTCAACAGACATGATCTGGATCTGATTTGTCGGGCTCACCAGGTTTGATATTTTTTTATACATTATTTATAGGTTTTTGTATACATTGTAAATCTTTAAATAATCGCTATGACCTGATCATGACATAATATCTGTGATCTTTCAAGGGTCTTTGGTTGTTTTGTGTATTAAGTTTTAATTCAACTAGGTAACTGAAAAATGTAATGAATGTTAGTACTGTTCAATTACTCAGTCTCAAGGTTCCGATACAAGTGTACACGTGTTACAGAGTAATAAAACGACGAAGAATACGTGAACTAATTTTAATAATGAGTTTAAACAGTTTACGAGAGAAGTTTGGAAATATTTTTAGCCCATACTTATTCAAGTAGCAACTTGGCGATTACACGCTAATCTCTAGTCATCTATTACGTTCTATGTAGTACACAATAAGATGAACAATTGTACCAATACCAATTTATTTATAAGCCTTTTCATATGATTTCTAGGTAGTGGAAGATGGATACGAGTTCTTTGCAAAGCGACAACTGGTGACACTGTTTTCTGCGCCCAACTACTGTGGAGAGTTTGACAATGCTGGTGGCATGATGTCTGTTGACGAAACACTCATGTGTTCTTTCCAGGTATTTACTATTTTACTTTCTTTATTTCCCACCCCCAGTCCTGTAATCCTAACAAATCTGTTCTCAAATGCCATTGTTATCACGTTGATTTGATTAGCTAGCTATCAATCAAGCTTATTTGATTATGAGAACAGATTGAATCAATTAGATATGAATCGATTTTCAGAAATTGGTCTAACTCCCTTTACAGTATGCTTACCAGCAGCATTAGTTTATTTATATAGTCTGTCTACAATCTCTACCATATTGTAAAGAGTGGTTAACCACAAAATCGATGTTTTGTTAGAATAGTTATGAAAGTATAGATTTTAATAAACCGACGTCACAGCGCGCTCGTGCAGTAAAGTATCGGTAATGTATGACGTAAGAACTTACAGGGAGATTTATGGGCAAGCTTAGTATTACAAGCTTACACGAGACGGCACAAGGCCAAAAGCGTCGTTTATAAATGGGTTATAATAAAACCGTCGGCATTTTCGTAACAGTATACACATTGCCAAAATGTCTGCCCCCAAGTTATAAAGCTTACAAGCAACAGCTCTAAACAATCTGTATGTTCTTACTGTTGTAAACACGGGTTTTCATGCTCATTTCATAGCTTTATATCATTTCCATAGTACTTACAACAACATACAAGTCAAGTCTTGGGTCACAACGCAACAACAAAAGGTTCCATAGACTAATACACCATTTATTCCTTCAGATACTAAAGCCATCTGAGAAGAAGGCAAAATACCAGTACAATGCTGCCCTGTCATGACAATACAATGTATGTCGGAAACAACTTTTTTTGGGAAAACGCAAATATAACTTTTTGAGGTTTTTCGTCAGTATGTCCATTATTTTGAACTTTATGTATTAACTAATTTTGTAGGAATATCGGTAATTACATATTCAAAATGACCGTATTATATTTTTTTTACTTTACTTTGTAAAAGAGGTTTTAAAGCGGGTATGCTATATTTTGTGACAGAGTACAAAGTAATTAATTAGTACTAGAATGTTTTACTTAATTAATATTGTAATAATTTATGTGATTTGTTGAAGTAATCACGTGTTTGAATAGAACGAAACAAACACTAATTTTATTTTTATTGTTTTGTAGAATATTGACTGGAATTTTAGTAAAACGACTAGGTATACCGTAAGCGTTAGGATGGCGGCTGCACCTTATCAATGGAAGTTATAATTATGTTCGATTGATATACTTCAAATGTATTTTTCAGTACTTATCTCTTATTATTTAACGTACTTAGTTACAAATCGAGAGATCACGAAACTAAAGCGAGTCGCCATCCTGACGTTAGGATGGCGGGTGCATCCTTAAGACATAAGTATATTTTATTACATTATCCAACAATGTCCCTCAACTGTACCTCAATGTGTCACAAAATGAACCAAGTTCGTTAAATGGTTAATAAAATTGACGTGATTTGCTATTTTCATTTTTCATATTAATATAACACTAACATTCTCACTCTGCATGGAATTAGATTGTTCTCATACACTTTTTAACTGGTTTTCTCATGAATTATTGGAGGACCTTTCAGAGTTCATAAACTATATTAACTTTAACATGATTCGTTTTCATTATTTGGTGTAACAAGTAACAAATATTATTTGCAATGATTATGTTTTCGACTTTTGACACCAGCAATCAGTCGAATGGCGCTAGTCGAGTTAAATCTCAACATGGGTGGCTGAGAGTAACAGTTAACAAACATTAGCTTAATCAAACTACAATTTTATCATGTTATAGGGTAGGGTAGGCATATAGGTATCGAAATACTATACACTACTTGGTTAAGCTTATGGCTATCTCATCTGATGCTTGTGTATTAGGATCAGTAAGCTCTTCAGAAGATAAGATAGGTCGTTGGTGGTATATTAGATTCATAATGTTTGAAATTACTAACGAAGAGATTAATATGTATTTGATATTGAACACCCATGCTATTCTGGCGGCATGAATGAAAGAACCAATCAGGGTGTCGAACGCGCTCTCGTTTCGGTTTCGTTCAACCTAAAACAAACTCATACTAAGGTTACTGGACAATTATGCAACGGCTGGTTACTATTTGGAAATCTGCATCTTCAAACCTATCCATTGAACAGGCCTGAATATCTAAATAGAAAGCTAACCCTGATGGATAGAGTTGGCTCTAAATTTGCACATTTCAAGAGTAAATTATAACATAGTAGTCCCTATTTAGGTCCCACGGCATTATGAATGAGAAGATGGATAACATTATGCTAAATTGAAATGTTTGGTGTTATTTTGAATTGGTATTATAACGTCCAGAAGTATATATTTTAACTAGCTGACCCGCGCAACTTCGTTTGCGTGTATCCCGCTACTTCGACAAATACAGTCAACGCACCAACACATATTGGATACTCATTTTCAATTCACAATAACTTCTCTTTCCCTTAACCGCGTTTAAAATATTAAAATGTTTTTTGGTTTCTGTGACTCTTCTTTGATCGCCCCCCCTATCAGTTTTTGGAAAAAATATTTAAGTAATGTACAGATTTTTTTTTGTCTTATATGTATAGATCAAAGTCGTAGTACCTACTTTTTAATATTATTTATAGGGACGCTGCCCCCGCCGCCGCGGCCGGCCCGTACCGTGCCGCAATACTAATATCGTGATATCTCCTAAACTATATGTCTAAATAACACACTGTAAACTGCAAAAATAATCTAAATTAAATGCTCGTGATGATGAACTTACTTATTATGATAAGGATATATGTATTATTGGTTATATCACCAGTTAAACATCACCCAACGAATTAAATGTTTTTTTAATACAGAAAAGTAGTTTTTGTGATTTAAATAAAAAAGCTGGATATATGTCATCGCGGACTTTTTTGTAGAACTAATAAAGACCAATGTTTTTGCTATACATTGTTCTTACTTGTATCCAACGGTATAAGCGGCGCACGCACAAATGCAATCTTCAATTAGATTTTTTTCTGACTTCTTGGACATAAATCGCTATAACTCAGCTAATATAGTTTCAATGTATTTCAATTATATATAAAAACCTGTCGGAGAAAATACTCTTTCTATTAGTGAAAACCGCATCAAAATCCGTTGCGTAGTTTTAAAGTTTTATGCATACGAAGGGACTACAGACAAAATGGGCGACTTTGTTTTATACTATGTATAGATGCCAATGTACCATTCAGCCCATAATAAGAAGTGGGTAGACAGGGCTCTAGACAAGAAATCTTAGTTTAATAGCAAATAATAAGAGGAGAGCCATAAAACAACATTCAATTGAGTTAGTTCAACAATATTCATCTTTTCCAAAGAGGTTTCAACTACTATTGTCTGTAGGTAAAGATAATCTAACGAGGCCGTTTTACCGTACGGTACCTTCGCCTTTCGCTAGGATCTGTGCAATAGACAATTTGCTATTGTCCAGTCATTGGTCTATACATTTTTGACAGTAATAGTGATTGGTCAAATTTTACCTTATGCTTCATTAGCGCCGTCTAGTTAGCACAATGGTAGTCGTCATGCCAAATGCTCGTGAATGACCTACATATAATAATTCTTATCAATGCACTAAGATAGTAGGTACCTAAATAGTTATCAATTCCTAGGCCTGTATTGCGTTACATGTTACACCATAAATAACGCTATCAGCATAACCTCGAATGCATATGGTGTGTTATGTATAGATTCTCTGTCGTGCTATAACCTCCTTTGTATTCATTTCTTCATTGTTGTCATAGGTACCAAAGACAAAGTAATGCGACCTATTTCTTCGACTTTATGATTGTATAAAAAGTTCGAAATGTAGTGTTATTCTACCTCCTTGGTTTTTAAAAACTACCAAAACATTGGGTTCGATTCCCAGAATTTTAAAATTAAGTAATATAAACTAAAAACTAACAAGTATCTATGTATTGGATGCCTGTGTTTGAATAAGCAGCAAACTACTTCTTTAACTTCAGAGAAACTTGACTTGATATCACGTAGACTTACTATCCATAGATATATCTACTAACCCCCTAACTGGTGCTGTATGAGCGATTGGAGGTGTTGGGATTGTCACTGTATCAAGAAATGTGTTGGTAGATGTAGTTTTAGTCGTATTTATCTAAACCACAACTTACTCCTAGTCTTGAACACACATCAATATTTTTTTAACATAAACTGTAATCTTCCCGCAGATACTGAAACCATCTGAGAAGAAAGCAAAATACCAGTACAATGGCATAAACAGTGGGAGGCCGGCCACACCTCAACGATCACCACCTAAGAAGAAATAACTGACGTTTGGTATCCAGTGTGCTGCACAGTGAGAGGAATGCTACAAATAATTAATTATATCATGTATTATAATTATTATGTTTAGTATGGTCATTAGACATAGCCGAATAATAATATGTCGCGTATTGTTAAAATTTATTTATCGATTTGCTTGTGCCTTCTTATTTTTAATTTATATTATTAATGTGAGTGATATTAATTTATGAGTTTAGTTCTACAGATTGTATTGAGCTGACATTATATATTCGGCGATGCCTCGGTGACTATTGCTTTTTCGATCCCTGATTATAAGGCAGCCTTTGAAGTGGTACTGTACCCTGTTGTGTTATTGTAACATGTTGATGTTGTAGTAAATTGTTTCGTTAATTTTAAAATGTTTGAGGTGGCAAGCGATCTTAAAGATGCGGGCATTGGAGACGAAAGCGTCGTTACATTTCATATTAACTATTTATTAAGTTGTAGTGGATCGAAAGCACATTCGCTTGGTTAATTCTGTAACTAATGTGCCTATAAATGTAAATTATATATAGGTCTTGAGTAAGTGACGATAATTGGTTAATTTGAAATTTCTAGTTTTATCGGATTAGGCAAAAAAATTAAAATGAATGATCGTCCATGGAACTGTCCTCTGATTATTATTTTAGTGAATGATATTTTGTTTTCTATAATCCTATTGTGGAGCTGGCCTAAGACATGATATTAACCTTCACCTCGTCATAGCAATAAGTGTTTTTCTGTTCTAGGACTCCATTGCAATCACTTATGTGTTAAGAGGGAGTGAAGTACCCAGTGAAATTATCTTTATTTTGCACTCAGTATTATTCTTACCGATTAAGTAGATGTTTCAAAATTCGATGATGTTCAACATGATCTCCCTTATCTGAGGCTTTCACTTCAAACTTTACTGTTAAGTCTCAAAATGAATTGATATAATTTATAAAATGTGGTAGAAGCAGTGTAGTCCTCGCAACAATAGTGCAATTGCTGTATTATTACTGTTATATTATAAAAAATTATATGCAGGTTTTGCATTGTACAATTTTATTTTTTAGCTATGTATGATTTTTCATTAATAAATATCACTATTTAAACTAAGAGGTTTATTTTTATTTTATTTTCAGTTTGGTTTGCATTTACAAATGTATTTTTGTTTAAAACTAACATTTTATGTATTTACTAAGAGAGTAAATGTGACTTAATCTATATCATACTTTTACATCACTTGATGCTTTTTATTAAATTTGTTGTTCATAGATTGCTATAAAATATATTATCTGTTCTTATTTTAACTCTATACTGTAAAATAATTATTAGCTGGTACAGATAGCAGCAACATTAGAACTTATGTAATTTACTGTCAGTGTCACTTAATATTTAAAATTTTACTCTATTTTCATCTACACTTAGAGAAAGATAAGTTTCGAGAGCAATTGAGTTTCAAATTATATAACTTATTATAAAATTTTGTTGTACTTTTTCTCAGGTGTGTACAATTTTCTGAAATATAAATTTTATTCAAATAATATCAAGATGAATTTATTTCATTAATTTCCATGTCTTTTTCTTTCCAGTTAATATCCTCAATGTCAATTTTATCAGCGAGATTGGTTTTAATTAAGTTGTGATGATTGTCTAATTTATCATTGATTTTTGTGATGAGGTCCTCGTTTCTTCTCTGGTATTTTTGTATATCCAGCTGCAGGGCTTTTAAGTAGCCTCGCTTGGCTATCAGAATTTTCTTAATCCTATTAACTCTAGCTTCATACTCCTTGGCCAATGATTCTAATAGAACTTTTTGCTTTTTCAAGTTAGCAACATCATTAGCTTTTAGCTGAGCTTTAACATCTCCAAGTTGTGGTCTCCTTTAAAAAAATAAAAAATAATAAGATTCTAATAAATTAATACAATTAATTTTCCCAGTAAAGTGTATAAATATCTCAAGGCAAATCTTAAAACAATTTAAAATAATGTTTTGAGACACATTTTATTTTTATAGAATATACAATAAAACAATAAAAGAGTGGCATGTCTGTTATGTGTAAACGGAGTTATTCCATAACAATAAACTTAGGACAACTGGTATAAAGGATTAGTCACCTTTATTAATTGATGTAACTATACATAAAGCATTAAACTAAATGGCAATTATAGTAAATTGCCAGTTTCATTACAGAATAAGGTCACAAGACCATATTCTTGTCTGATTCAAATGGTTGTAACCGACAGATGATTTTCATATGTATAAGTTTAGGGGCAGCTCCGGGTCATATCAGTTTATCTAATAGAACCTAATGGAATAGAATCTTAGATAAAGTAAACAAGACTTACCATAAAACCTTGTCGTTGTCCATAAACTTTTCCTTCTGTTTTTCAAGTACATCAAGTTTCTGCGGCATATTCTCATACTCCCACATAGAACTCAGTTCTTGTATCATCTCATCAAGAATACCTTGTTTCAAACAGTTGAACATTGGCATCCATTTCACACGCTTTAGTTTGGCTTTAGGTACAGTCTCTAGGAAGTCTTCGTTTCTATAATTCATTTAATATTTTAGTTTGGCAAGTTTGTCGAGTCGATTGAAATTAAATAAACACATTACAAATCTATTGTAGGTGTAATTTCAGTACAGTTTCAGTCGTAATATAATATAAAGTTACAAGCATCAGAGTTATAGTTGAAGATTTCGTTACTCACCTTACAAGATTCACAATGTTACCAAACTCTTTCAGTATAGTTAGATTGTCAAATGTTATTTCAGAATTATTCATTTCCACATCACTCGCATGATCTTCAACCTTTTCACCCATTTTAAAACGATTTATTGCGTTAAAATAAATAACAACAAGATGAATGTCTGAAATTTTGAAAGCTAACGAATATTTTTGTTTCTCTCTGACGTCATTTTAAATTAGTAACTGTCAATGTCAAATGAACATCTATTTTTAGATATGGCAAGACTATATTAAGGATTACTATGCATGATCCGATTTCGAGGTTTGTTTAACCGACAACCGAGTTTTTTTTAGTTTTTACATATTAATACTTATAAATGTTTTAACTTATGTTAACTGTTACAAAATGAAGTGAAAGATCCCTTTTAACAATCTGATAAATTATTGTGAAAAAAATGATCACTCGTAGGAGATATTATAGTCTAGTTTGTGGTTGTCTGACATAGACTTTTTTAATCTATAGCCATTTAAGATTGGCGATTGGCGGGAAATGCAAACATTTTTGTCGCTGAATTTTTTTATTTGATGGTTAAAGTTACTTGTTGAAAGTTAAGTGGTTTTCGGTGGATTTGTTACAGAGTCTTCATATTTATATTATTTATCTATCACTAGTTATTCGAAAACTATAAAATAAGGTATGTAACGCCATTTATAAAAAGACAGGTTTTAAGTACCACACACTGAACATTTACAAGGCATTTTGATACATTTTAAGTACCTAATGTTTATTCATACTAAAAACCAGGATTAGATACGTTTGTAAACACGTGACTGTAAGTAAATTATAAACACTAGGACATACAAACGTGATTACCGAGACTTTTATGCTCAAAATCCGTCAGTTACTGAATATATAAATGAACTTTTCTGTTTATTTAACCTTTTAGGCCTTATAAGGCTTGACAAGGTTTCAAATATTATTCGTAGATGCCTAAATAATCTCTATATAACATAATATACATGCTTTATAACCCTCAAAGGCGTAGACAGAGGCGTGTGTAAATATCAGTAAATATGCAGTGTAGGTAACTAGATACCTACGTAGGTAGTACACACTTTTTACGTAGGCTGTGATTTCTATGCAACAGGGTGTGAGATAATTGTAATACACCGAGCAGTACACTACCTATGTGTTATAATTAAGAATTTTCGAGAAATACTCAATATTTCTGACTTAATAACTGAACTCGAGACCCCTGGATCGATGTAGGTACCTACCCGATCTACCTATGTATTGTATATAGCCTAAGTATAACTATAAATTATAAAAGTAACCTTGGTATTTAGGTAGATAGGCATTTACTTTCTGTCATAGTCATAATGGCTGTAGATGTAGGTAAAAATAAAATCCATTGCGCATATATCCTAACATTTAAATATTTAGGTTTAATGATTACCTAGTTAAAACTTACGAATACTATACTTAACGTATGATTTAAATACTTAGTAGTAAAATGGTCATCTTTCAGGTTGTACTATCTTTAACCTCCAGTCAATACTCACTTGTAGATAAATACAATTTACGTTAAGAGGAGCAAAAAAAACATCATTCGTTTTGTAGATTTTATTGATTTTTTTAATTTATGGAATAAATAAAAATATTTAGGTAATAAAAACAAAACTTTTGTAACAAGTTCATATTCGTGGCAGTGACTATGTTATTGCAGTCTTTGAGATCTTGCGTGATCACTGATCAAACTTTAATTATTTTGTAATTTATTTTGTAGCTTACACTTTAAAATTTATTGTTAAATAATTGTTTTTAACATAGTCAATGTATAACAGAAAAAGTTTATAAAATATAAATTAAGTTCTTATAATATGTGGGTTCGATGTCCGCCCCTTAGAAAGCAGCAGCTGAAAAAGAAAATTCAAATAAGGAATTTGCTTGTAGCTTTGTTTTTGTAACCTAGCTAAGTTGCTGTAACTTATCTAGGTTACATTAACTTATGGTGATAATACGTTTACGGGACATAGGTAGGTACACAAAATATTGTAAAAAACATGTATTCTTTTTATTAACATGTAAGTAAGTAAAGGTCTCATTTTTTCTTGCTTAGGTTTTAGACTCTTACCAACTCATACTACTCTCTTTTCAGATAACTCTAATCAGAGCGCAGATGAGAAAAAATGAGACAAAAGACTTTGAAAGTCTCACGCCGTGACCGTGAGTAGGTATACATATATTTATTTATTTATTTAAATTAAACATTACTTTCGATCGAAAACCAAAAAATATGTACAAATACCTAAGTGAAAAATGATTTGTTAAAATTGATAAATGCAGGTTATATAGTTTATTTCACGGATTCAGATCGAAAGCCTTAAACTCTACTCTAATAGGTACCACTTTCTCTTTTAAACTCTTTTAATTCACTTCATGGATATGGTATAATAATTGAAGTGGTTTCGTGGTATGTATAATCCTTAAATTAACTTATATTATTAGGTAGGTACTTAATTAATTAATGGTTTTATGTACAGTTTGATTAGGATTTATGTGTGTAGTAAGAGATTAAGAGATGATATTTTGTGCATCCTCGCATCCTTTTGTGATGATGTTATTCGGTCTTATGCAATTTTATTTGATGATTTGATGAATGACTCCAACAATGATCCAATACCTAAAATATGAAAACAAACGATGTGAACAGGAAAATATAACATAATATGTTCTTCACAACTAAGTAAGGTGCTTAAAATAAATGCTGCTAAAATTAGACATGAAATAATTCTCGTGAACTTCAACTTGCAATGTGATAAATAAAAATGTCGGTGGTCTACTTCCATCAACCGTGTGGCTACCACGAGTGAATAGGAACAACACGTGAACAAGACAATAGGATTCAAACTACATTCACTTGCACGACGTACAGACAGATACCTTATTCAGTTTGCATGTTTTATAGACTACGCATGAACGGTAAAGTCTTGCTTAGATCATCCACGGTGAACTGGTCTGCCACCATTAAATCTGCCGTGATTAGAGATAAAAGTTAAAACATTTGTAATCATTTCAGACGTTTGCTATCCATCAGCTACTTAGGTATATAATTCAATGAAAACACGCACAGTTTACAACAACCATAGCGCGTCCTAAAACTTCTAATTAGTAGAATCCATAATGAATAGTAACCAACCGCAGTATCTCGTTGTCACACACAATTACACTGTTATATTGTCATATCGTAGTTAATAAATGGCGGTGGTAATCCATGTCGATGATTAAATAGTTCAAGGCCAATTTGTACAGCTCAGATTGAAGACATCAATAAAGCCTCAGAGTGACGTTTTGCGTATTTACAGCAACCCACTAACCTAACGGCCTGATCGGGTGTTTGTCCCAAAGGAAGGTGCGTTTGACTGGCGACAGGTACGAGTCACGGATGTAGGAGGGGCTGCGGTCCCATCTAGCCAGGGGCTTCAGCTCCGGCCAGTCGTACCAGAAGGGGTCCCGAGTGATCGCCGAGATTGGTAGAGAGGGGCTGGGGTTGAAAATGTCAGCCCATGGCCTTCTTCGGAGTCCACCAGCGTTGTACAGCGGTGCACCTAGACGCCACAACTATAACGTTTAATGCCGGGACAACAGACATACAACAGCTGCACTTCGTCATCGCCCGCCCAAACAGTGTTAACAAGCAAGCGTTCAACACAGCTGCGTGACACAGTCAACACTTATGTCTTAGTTATTTAAAAGTCCCACGTAAATTTAATCAATAGGTAGTATATATTTTGATTCTGTATTTTGCTTATCCTTAGTCCTATAGTTTATTGGATTTAGGTGCGTATTGAATGCAGTAATAATTACTCTTTTAATATTCAAACCATTTTAAAAACTTTACAAACTTTCAAGTCCTTCTTGTACTAATACTTAAACTAACTTTTTGGACTTTAATATATTGCAAATGAATACCAAGTTTCAATAAAATTGGTTCAGTAGTTTCCACGAACTCGGACTTGAAAGTTTGTATGAAATCCGCGTAGACGCTCTCAACAACCATAGTGTACGTTTGCATTATCCACCTATAACAATTGGTAACACTTAATTACTTGAAAAACATTAGCGAACCGAGGGACTCTTAAATAACTGAACTTATTAATAATGTTATTGTAACTACAACTAAACTAGTGAATATTAATGATTAAAATACAATGTGATTTTTTTTCTGCTTATGCCATGCGATTGTTCAGCAGTAGTGTCATGTTATGAGAAAGAACACATACACTCGTCGAATAGGACTTCATAGGGTTGGTACATTGTTAAACAATATTTTAATATCTACCGACAACATCAAAGATTTTGTGAATAAATATGTCGTGTTTTATTATTCACTAGGAAAATTAAATCGACAGAAATTAGAGGTAAAACGTAAAGACAGGTTATTATTAACTATAGATGCTAAGTCTCACACAGCTCTGAAAAATTAGGTGCCTTTACACTGCACTGGGGCTTTGGACGTAGAAAGTTTGGTTTTCTGAACACAGAAGAATTCAATAACCCAGGTAGTAGAGTGGATTATGACGAAGATACAGGGTGGGGTCTGTTGCCCTTACCGTCGGCATCGTATGCGACTTCGCAGTCGCGCGGTGGGCTTATCCTCGGCTTCACCGGCGTCGGGGACTTCCCTCGGAGCGAGCGGTCAAAACCTGCCCATTTTTCGGCTTCAGAGAAAAATGGGTCGTTTTTGAACGGGTCCGATATCCTCGCCGGCCACGCTCCTTCATGGCAAGTCTCATAATCAATACCACTCTAAATATTACACGTCGGGGATTGGTTACAAAATCCGTTTACCTCGTTGATATATAGACACATAAGACCGGACACAAATATCATGTCTCCTAATATACATTGTAGAGTGTAGTGTTCTTGTATGCCGAGCATGAATACCGAATACGTAAGTAACATTCCGGAGCGAATATTGCTTTGCTCATATTTACAATGCAGCTCATGCAAACATGTTCGTTTCAAAATATTGATGCATGAAAATTTCATCTCTGTTTCAGACTGGCACACATTTCTATGAAATAGGCAAGTACCTACCTACTATGTTTTAGTATGAGCAAGTTCTCAGAAGTATAATGTAATAGCTACAGATATAGACGGCAGAAATGTGTGGCAATCTCAAGTACCTACGTCGGTTTATTAAAAAATAATTTAGTGCCAAATTATAGATCATAAATATGTCTAAACATTAAAAATTACAGTGGAGAGGTACTAAACTACTAAATCAAAACACGGGTTGGTCTTTTATGTTTTAATATAAAATATATCGTAGTGTTAGTGAAATGTTCTTAAAACTTTGTACTATTCAACAAGTTATGGGAAGTATAAAATTATTTCTACATATCGTAACAAAATAATACAATTTTAAATTCACTCAATAAGAAAATGTCGTTTTGATGTAGGTAATTTTTACAAAAGGATGTCAGATTTTTATAACGTAGATGTAATGCATCAATTCAAGCTACTGAAGCTCTATTTATTTACAATTTTGAATTTTGAATGTTTTATTTAATACAATGTACTTAGGTGGTTAATTTATGTACGAAGAAAAGATGGTCTGGTACCACTAGCTTTTATTCGGTACCAATCTTAATAAGAATTAACTTACTTAGGTAGGTATTTCAGTTAATGTATAGCTTCTTGTTTCTTTCTGGACATCTTCATGTCACACGTATACGATTCAACAATGATTGAATCTTACAGGTGAATGGAGTCCTCTTAAGTTCTTACAATTATCTGAATCCACGTGGAGAGCTATGTCCGGGATATTCCAATTAGAATGGTTACCTTTACTAGATAATTTACATTTAACATAATTGGTATTCCGTCCTTAGCCTACGACATGGATCAGCAAACGGCCGGGATTCGCCTGTACTTTATTTACAATAACAATCAGTCTATCTCAGACACGAAAGACGACTACAAATAAGTTGTAGAAGTAAAACTTGTACAGATAAACCGCGGCAGCGCTTATCCTAGCTTATCTTAATTTGTTCGTGCATAGAGTTGTTAGTATTTACCTGTTCCCCAGTGGGGCTTGCTGTCGGGCTCATATTCGATGCCCTTTAGGCTCTTGGGCTCCAGGGGTGCGGAAATGGGAGCGCTAAGGTCGGTGATGGGGTATGCCCGGTCCTTCAGGTAGAGACCGTAGCGAGAGGGGTACAGCCTGTCGATAGCTGCCAGTCTGTCGAGGTGGTCCTGCCACGCCTTGTGGGCATCGAAGGGGTCGACGCCTCGTCGGACGCGCCTTGGTACGTGGTAAACTGTCAGGGGAAATATTCAACGTTAATGTAGGTAATATACATAATATCTATGTATTACACGATTCAATGACAATGTATTGGCTTAGGAACAGGTTTATTGACGTCCCGAACCAAATTCTATGCTCATGTTACTTTTATTTTAAGTATTAGTTCACATAAACATAGGAACGAAAACCAGCGTTCACTGCCATTTCTGTATTTAATACCAAGACTGTTTAAACACTGGATTCGTCGATAGAACCATTGAAGAGAAAACTGACAACATCATATTTTGTAAACACTCTTAAAGAAACACTGAAAATAAATGTAGAAAAATCAAGTGTAACAAATAGGTAAAGAAAAGTAAATAGATAGACCATTTATGTATGGCAATTTCAAAAGAGACAACATAATATTAACATAATGAAAGGAAATTACAAGTAAATTATTTAAAGGTAAGTACTTACAATTAAGTTAGTAATTTGTTAGTGGAGCTAAGCTTTATATATTTTAACTTGTGATAATGACGAGGGACTCACAGTAAATCATGAAAGTTATTCATAGAACTCACCTCTACATCAACTTTCCGGGAGGGCCGATAAAGAAATCATTGTGGGCTTATTAATTCTCAATTAGTATTATAAAGGGGTAAATAATAAATATGTATCACCTGACAAATGCTAGAAGATCAAGTTACAGCTAGTGACGTCGATATAACATTCATGGATTTTGAGTGTAATGTTATGTAAAGAGAGGTGATTTCTATCAAATGATACATGCGTTGTATTAGTAAGTTGTAACTTGCACAAGCAACAACATCGATACCAGCCAGTACATATATTGTAATGATAATGGAAGCTAATATTAATTATACACATTTACAATGTAAATGACTGTACATTTTATAAACAATTGATAACGTGAGATATCACATCACATATTCTAGTACAAACTATCGCGTATTACGACACTATAAACCATAGATGCGATCTTCACTATGACTATGGAATAAATACGAAACGACTAATATCTCTAGAATCGAATATATGATTGTATGTAGCTCCATGTAATGTTAAATCGATTCAACTAATTTAATCTTCGAGCTGATGTCAGGCAGGACATCGTCTTTCGTTCATGATAAATTCTTTATTTATAATATAAAACTTTATTACATAGTAAAATATAGACGGTAGAATAGCCCGTAACGATTTGTTATAAAATCATTATAAAATGGTTTCTTTTGTTTTTGTAAAAATGGCCATCATTATTTGATAATGACATGAGCTCGCAATGTGACTATACATTCTTTATGTAGTATATTAGAAGTCCCGAATTTTAATCTATACTCTCCCGGAGACGTTTTTTGCTGAAACAAAATGTTGATACAGATTCTAGGACTGAAGTCAAAACTGCAGAACTAGAATAATAATTTTCTATTCATTATAAAACAACTGTGAGGAGTGTGGGTCACTTTTGTATTAAAGGCTCTATTGTAAAAGTTATTATAATTCTCACTATGTACAATATTATTCAAAGCCGAAAATAAATGTAATATTTACAGTGAACATTTTAGCATTGCTTTCTGAAAACTAGTTGTTATTGACTATTGTAACACTTTTTACTTTTATTTCTAGGCAGACTAACTCAGTCGGTCAAAGGAATCGCCTTTGATTGCCAAATTGAAGTGTCAATGTGAGTGATGCACTTGCCAATTGATTACCTTTTGAACTGTTACCAACAGGTGATCTATCAACATTCATCTATTTTTGTTTATGAAGCTTTACAACTCAATTAAATTTTCAATTCGGTGGTCAATTAGCAAGTCGGTTAGTGTAGCTTGTGTGTTGAGTGTGTTGTGGTGTGGTATGTATAGGTACAATATTATACTAACTTGGCCTGTACGAGTCAAGGGAGCGCGCGTAGTTGTGGGCATAGATGGGGCGTGGGGAGTATCCGTAAACCTCACGGTGGACGGGCAGGTAACGGTATCCGGGGACGGTGATCCTCTCAGCGGCGGCAACGGGGTCGTCGTAGATAGACTTGGTGTAGGGGTAGCTAGTGCTCAAGAGCTCGGGGAACACGCTACGGCGGCTGGGCCTGTATCTCTCCTCGGCTCTGATGTCTTCCGATCCTGGGATAAAGGATGATAGTGTTCTGTACTGTCCATAATCCACCAACCCGATCTTGGAGTCAATTAACAATGCTCACAATTATGTGAAAATTAAACAAAACTATTTCTCATGCTTACCTTTAAGAGATCGCACGAAGGATTGCCAAAATCTGGCTTTCTTCGATGGCGTCTCATTTCTGCCAATCATTTCTAAATGACTTTTAAACATTTTGGCAGTTTATGTCGTGCTCGTGTCTGTAAAAAAGTTTATCTCTGTAAGTAATTGCATCATTATGAACAGGTTTACAAGTCCAGCAAGAGTTGTGTGATCTAAGTGTGGGTAAGGTGAGCCATCAATAAATCTAAGGGTAACCTTGAGATTGGCAATATACGTGTTTGAGAGATGTGTCCAGGTGACATAATTGAGTACAATAGCGTGCTCGTGCCTCGTAAATAGAGCAGTGACGTACGCAAGAGTTAGCAGCAGGGCCGCAAATAGCCGTCTCGGTGGCTGGCTCGTGTCGAATGGCCCGTGGACTTGGACACACGCCAATCTAACTGGTGTCGAGGAGAAACTTGAAAACAGCCGTTTTTACTAATGTCTACTCATTGCTCAGCTATTTTCGAGTTTGTGACGACCTTGTTGCGAGTTACGATGTGGATAAGTCAGCGGCCTGCCGCAATTTCTAATTATGTAAGCTTCGAGCTAAGGTATGTGAAGACGGATTGATGCGGCAACGACGCGACCCTATTGTATTTCACGGCTGTATGTCGAATGTTTTTTACTTTTGCAATACTGAAATTTACTTAAACATTCTGACTTTTTGTAACTGTAAATTACCTACATTTAAAATACATAGTAGGTATTCATGCTTGGAATCATCATGTTTATGTGTTAATCACCGTAATTACACAAACATATACAGGAGCTAACAAAACATGAAATCGGTTACGTAGGTAGGTAGTTTATAAACGATAGTAAATCTATTTTTCACGAAGATCTCTGGATTTTGTTGAGTTTATTCATTGATGTGCGTCATTGGTTTAAATTTAGTTGAAGAGAAACAACATTTATCAGCTTTTCAGTTAAGATCGACGTTTGTGTAGATAACAGCAAATACTTTACGAACTATGGAATGCACATCATATTTTATGTTCAATACTGCAAACAAATATTCGCCACTATTTCGTAGATAGGCAAATTGAAGGTTAGACGAATTTTTATTCGATACGTTAGGAAGAACCGATAGAATTCAATTTAACCAGAACCGATATAATTTCAAAGTTAGTAGAATTTCGATTGCCGTCATAAAAATAACTCTATATTTCTCGATTAGGTACCCTATATTATATAATTATGTCAAAATAGTAAGCCTTCATTACTATCCTAGTGTTATCCCGGTTGCTTTCTTTCGGGGCATAGGTTCGCTGTTCTGCTTAAAAAAAAATAAGGGTTTCAATATATTCATTGTGTCAGAAAAATATTTTTTCAGAGATTTCTACTCATTTTTCAATGGTTCAAATATTTTCTAATTAGCAAAATAAATGTTGCTAAAAATATTCAGTAACATTCAACGTTAAATCATTTGAGAAAAGTGAAAGGTGATCTGGCACGATTTTAATTAATGGTTGTTTATATTTAATGCAGTTAATTTACAAAGGATATTGGGTTAGGTCAAGTATTGTCCCAATTTTGAAAAAAAAAAATATGTATTGACTAGTTTTAAAAGTCCTCAGAAACCACATATCAAATAGGTACCTTTATGCGAAAACAAAAATAAATTAAGAGGTAGATAGGACAAATCGTCATTGGGTAGTCTTTTATTCATTTTATTCAATTAAATATTCCGTATCTAGTAATAATCAAAAAATAAATTCAGTATGTAACATAATACCTAAATGGATGGCATAATTAAATAGGTAACTATTGTCAATAGTAACTATTAACCAGTTATCTTTTTTTTTGTCTACTTGATTCGTTTTTACACGATTCCTATTATCAGGATGGATCTTAGCTACCCACCTGATTTACGAATTAGGTCAAGACTTAAGGCCAATGTCAAATATGTTTTGCTACACACATTTCCATAGTCCATTCCATAGTACTACTACTACAGCAGTAGGTGTCCTTGGTATCTCTATAAAAATCTATGGTATTTAGTCCAGACTGAAATTGAAGGTTAAGTATGTAGGTATCAGAACGAGGTGGACTGGCCGTTAAAAAAAAAGCTAGTCGATTGTGAAACGGTTACAAAAATACATGGAGGCGCGTCGATTTGGCGGGATTGCAAATTTGGCGCGGGATGAGTGTGGCTGAAAATAGGCGCGCGCGCGGCCGGATCGGATTCACAGCATTCCCGGATCCGGCGCATTGTCGCAGGCACAGGTGCGCCGGCACACGTACTACGGTGACTTATGTAGCCACACACACTACGTACAGCTGCATTTAATTAATGACTTTAACATGTCTATGACAAAATATTCATTAAAACTGCGACTGTTTTGAGAAATTCTAGGATAGTTTTCAGTATGAGGACTCTACGAATTCACTGAAATCAGGAACTAAAAGTTTTAAGTAAAACATAATATGTCAGAGTCAATTAACTACGTTATAAGAAGAACTGCCATCATAAATCTTTACGCTTAACTTAGTTAAACGTCTATTTTTTTCGACCATAGTTATTTAGCTACAGTCTTTGGTGTCGATAGGTTAATTTCAGTATTGTTAAACTATAACTGCAACGTATATGTTTGAATTAACGTTGCTGTTATTGTTTGTAATATAAAAAGCAAGCTGTATATTAAATAAATGCACTAAGAAACTCTTTCCAATTCAATATCTAAGAATCTTAATCATTTCAAACGGTTTATGATTCATGTAGGTATTATATTGAACACTGTTTACCAATGTTTAGAAAATCCTTGTTGAAATGATGTTCTATTAAACAAATATTTATAAATATTTTCACCAGTATATTATTTTATGGTTCACTTTCGAATAACGTGGTATTGACTTACGTGCTGCTGAACAAATGTTACCCGGTTATCTCCGCTTATCACCCGCGAGAATACAAACTAGACTTAAGTCAAAGTCGCGAACCGAGTGAGACGAAATCGCAATTGCGCAACTTTAGAGCGAGATAGCGCTACGAACTTTGGGGAGTCATGATGCGCACGGCGAACACCCCACGTGGGGTACACTTGGCACAACCCTTGCGGACTTAGCGATGAGACACTGGCCAGTTTCTTACCGATTAAATAATGGTCGTTAAATAAATAGAGTTGTGTGGTTTCGTTGACGAGCCGACGTCGAGTGTCGGACCTGGGCGGGCGCGCACTGGCCGCGGCGGGCGCGAGCCACACTTGCCGGCCGCCCGCCCCGCTCCCGCCGCCCGCCCGCCCATACCATTCAATAAACATTTTATTTTGCCCGTGTTTTACTACTTATGTGCCTACATTGGTTCCCGGATGCTAACTTTTTGCTAGTAACTCATGTAATAGAATCATAAAACATACGAATTCATTAAATAACAACCTGCTACTACAAAAACGGAGCGGAAAACATTAAGAAACAAACCGCTTAAAATATGAAACATTAAACTAGTTTCAACTAGTTATAATAATTTTCTCTCATACACTGAAGTTCAACAGAAAACTATTTTTTCATATGTGGTCGTCGTGGAATTTTCATCTATCGAGACTTTATTACGAAGTTTTGATCTGATATTTGCATAACAAAGAATGTTTCGTTTATTTATTGTTGTATTACTTCATCTGAAGTAGATTATTTTGGGAAAGCGATTAAAACCTCCCACATGGGATACTCAGCGTAGATGGGTGTGCTGGTATGTATAGTTCGCATCGCCCGTGAAAGTACTGAAATAGCGGCGGTTACAGCGTCCACCTGAGATTATCCAACTTTGTGGGTGATTCAACTTTACGTACATTCCACGCTAATGAATCTCCTTTGTTTATAGACTCAGGTATGTGATAACTTTCCATTTGAACTTTTTAAAAAATTAATTACCAAAGATTTAGCATTTATTTCAGGTTTTAGTTTATCGAGTGCTAACATTTAGGTATGACTGTGATGGTTTTAGGTTTGATCTTCAATCAAATGATATAAAACGTTCTTACTGCTGTAAGAAAGCTTGAGTTGAGTCATTTAATGGTTACTTAACCCAGTCCTTGGCAAATCTTTTTACGGACCAAAATCGTTACTAAGTAGCAGTTTAAGTTATTCTTAATCTGAGTGCAGCAGTTAACTTTTAAGGTTGAAAACTTTCAGTATAATATTATACTGTTACAGTATTTTAGTTACCAGATTTTACTTAAGACTTAGGTAATCAACCCACACCCTTATGGGAACAGTAGTTATATGTATATTATAAATTTCACTTTATTTTGATTTCATTAGTAGAAAATTAATAGACAAAGTTAATGAAACATTATTAAAATGTGTGTAGCTTTGAAGTTTCTTTTTAGCTGTTTTAATTTTTGTATCAATATATTTTAAAATTGTTTGTACCTACCCTCTGAGTGTAAGCTTTTATATGCTCACGTAATATTACTTGAAAAAGTTACAATAAGATATAGGGGTAAAAAGCTTTATTAATTTCTAGATGTAGAAAATTAGGTATTATTTAACAGTCTGTTTTTAAAACGTCAGTGAAATACAAATATTTTCTTGCCTACGGTTTTATAGACTCCCAAATAATATGTATTAATAGTAGATATATGGAATAATCCCAATAACTGGTAGCTATAATAAGAATTTATAGCTACCAGTATATTTTAAAAATGAAATTGAGAACTAGATCCATACGAAAATCTAGACTAAAGAATATAGATTTCAGACGGAGCAATCGACGGGCAGGTAGGCAATAAAATTCCGAAAGAGTTATTTATATATTACTCCAGTTACTGCATTCCTAAATATAGATCTCAATGATATTTAAATATCATCTGTTCTAGACTTTCGACTTTTTAATCTGTGTAAAACGACGTCATTACTATATCATAACAGGATGTTTATAAAGTAGACGATTTAATTTATTACTAGAACAAAAAATGTTTGATTCCATTTTGTTTATTAGTAAGTTTTTATTTTGTGATATATTTCCACACACAAGGTCGGCGCCATTGGCGACAAGTGACCTCGTATCAATAACTATTTTTATTTTTTTAAGTAGATGCTATTTTTTTCCAGCGCAATTTCTTTTACATGCCTATCTAATTAGTCCTCCATATTTGTGCAAAGTTTTAAACACTTTTTATAAACTGTTTTGAATTAGAGGCATACTATCAGAATTTTCGATTTTGAATTGTAATTACTACTAGACTACAACACGTTCAATATAAAATTGATAGAAAATTCTGTTGATCTGTTGGAAGAGCCATAAAGCTCGTAACTAGTAACTCATAACTAAGGAATTAAAGATCATAGTTCATCTATTAAACACACAATTATTCGAGTAAGTGTACTTTGATTCTCGTTAAAATTATTCAGTTCAAACTGTTTAAGCTTAAGTTCCCAGAATAATGTAGTTTACTGGAATATTTCAATCAATATTTGTGCAGTCACGTTAATGCTATTAATTCGCCAAAATGTACGCATTACGTACGACTGTTTTTCTACAAAGGCTGCTTTTGTAAAAAGGTTTAAGGACTTTAAAACGTGGAAGTTCTTATCTATCTAAAAATAAAAAGTGAAAAAATCCCATTAAAATAAACAATTAACCTTCGGACCTATCTCGTTAGCGTAAACAGATACTTTGATCAGATATTTTTCTTCTCGTTTTCCTAATATTTATATCACGTTTTACACGTGCCTAGTTTCCAGGGTTGTCACTTCGAATGCTGGAAGAGTTTCTTATACGTTAATGAATCATTTTCTAACTACTACTAAGCCTCTGACGTCGCCATAACTACGTAGCATGATGGAAATATTTCATTGAATGAAACGTTTTCAATTTCATTTTTACTATTGTTGCTAGTGTCTCATGTGTTTACATTAGATAACCCTACTTATTTAGGTATGTGTGTTGTCTGGCTGTATCGCGTCATACAACCCACGTGCATCACCCTCAAACATCACGTTTTATCGAATTTTGGCCCGCATTCAACTGCTTTATAAATAGATCTGCTATAAACAACTAAAGATCAGACTTTAAAACAACTTCCGATGGAAGGCATATTCTATTTCCTCAGCTGTCACGAGATGTCCGTCCTCATACTAACATTGCGAAGCCTATACACTTACCTCCCGAGTAATGGATTTTTTATATAAAGTTTAATATTATTATCAAGTTAAATGGCTGTAAGGTCTTTGCCCTTCAACAAAGAAGTCCAAGCTATTAATAGGCGGGAGATAGAAACCATCCAGGTTGACCTTGCCACTTATTATAGGACAATCCTGTGACATTGTGACCGTCAGAGAAGGTGACGGTGGGTATATATTGGGAGCTTGAATTATAGCCACGTCTGGTTGTTTACTAACATTATAATGTGGCGTTGTGAGTCGTGACAACTATACTTTAGGTGGAAATAGGGTAAAGGTACATTTAATTAATTTACTTTCAAAATGCATTGCAGAATTATTTTTTCAATTGCATCTAATAATGAATCTGTAAGAGAGACTTTTAAAGCGATTATCCCTTACATCGGTATTAATAAATAAAGAAGGAATAAACATTGTAGTGTTCATTTTTATGTGACAATAGAAGTTACAAAAGAAGAACAAAGAAATGAAAAAGAAGGAAGCTACCTAAAAGAATCCATATAAGTTACCTGCTATCTTAGAAAAAGAAGATCTCAGTTCAAACTGTTCAAAGCAGCATGTTTCCAATATTCACATTCACCTCAAATACCATATTATTAGCATACCTACAAAATGGAGCATACTTATCGTAAATTTCTTCCTTTGTTAATGCCAAGCGAGATTATAAGTCTGGCCTAAAATTACTACGAGCTGTTCAAACAAACAAAGCGTATGGATATTATTAGATAGTTTGTAGTTGGGAACTTCGGCGAAATCTTGAGAATTAAACGTCTGGGAGTTTTTAAATTGAGGAATACTTGTAATACTATTGTTTACGATGCTGCAGATAACAGATATGAAAAATAATTAAGTACTCGGGTAAAAAAACTACAAACATATGGACTGGTAGTAGGAAAACCCGCTTACGTTTCATTAAGAATTTTCACCATAGTTTCAGTGTGTAAATCGTGCAAAATAAAGTGAAACAGCTGTTAATACTGCATACAGTTGTATTGATTATGCACTAAATTAAAGAGTTTCAATATAGAAAATTGAATGTGTATGTAAAAGAAGAGTTTCAGTTATTGCTTAATCGTCTTATTAGAACAGTCTAGATTTATATAGAAGACAAATAGGTCCTAACAACAAATAGCGTACCAATCATAACTGTTCATATTAATTACCCACGCTGCTAATCCTACTAACAAAATATGTGATCTGGCAGTAGTCTCTACTACGTCCCCAAATAATTTCGCTTTTAATCATTTGCATCCGATCCCATAAATCAACGTATATTCCTGAAGGTAATTCATTTTTAGTAATTAACGAAAAATAAAATAAATCTCACTGTCACTTCAAATAAATTGTTTTGCTAAACATAAATGTCCTAGTTTCGTCCTAAAATGTCGCGTTACTCATTAACATTGAAGTTTTTTTGGTGTTTTCAAGTTCATATGGGGGTGTGAAGGGTGAAATGTTTTTGGAACTTCTTCAGATTACACAGAAGTGTTATGTGATACACGATTTTATATTTAACTTAAACATTTCTGAATATTAATTTAGATATCCGTGACCATTAAGGCTCAAAGTTGCTCATTAAACTCATGCAGTGGCTCGCAATTTTTTGATACATTTTCATGAAGCGTATAGTCAGCGACCTTCCTAATCTATCGTAGTATCGAAACGTATAACAGTGTGAACACACCTTACGATCAGTTAGCGACACCTTGCCTACAACTATCTTCGTGAACGTTTGTGATGCGATGACGACATTCATTTGTTTTATTTATACTCCCGCTCTCGTACTAGAACATATTTCTATCACCTTAGATTCCTAGATCCAACTGATGTAGCCAAAACGTTTTAAATATTAATGATGTTACCTACATGTTGTTTGTCGAAAATAAAATAGTAATTATAGACAATTACACGGGACAATTTATTATTCTCTGTGGCTATCGCTATTGTACACACAATTAATGCCAATTATATTATTGAAACACTAATGATTCATTATTTAGTCTGCAAAGCTTTGATTAATGGTGAGATTTGTTTTTTAAATGGGAACAAGGAGATCAATGGTAGAAATTGGGTCACTTATCTAATTAGATAATAGATTTAAAAATACTAAGAGGATCAACCTTATGATCCTGAAAAGTTTAAACACGAGGTTGTTAAGTACACCAATTGAGGCATATAAAATTCTCACAAAATACTCTGTCCCATAGTTTGTATGTCCTTGTCGAATCGTGTCCACTTGTCCAGCATTAATTTTGGCATATATTAGTCCGAAACAATTATAACAAACCAAACCAAAAAAAACAGGAAATTATAATAAATTAAAACGAGCGATCCATGAATCCAAAAGTACCATTTGATTAGCAAATGTGTTAACTAAATAAATTACGTGTGAAATACAATTATTCAGTTAATAAATAAAAATAAAAATACATAGAATTCGTAACACTATCTCAGAAAGTTTTATTCAGATGTTTATCCGTTATGACATAATATTTTGGCAACACCCCCGTACTGAAGACAGATGATTTCTGCTAACGTAATACAAGTAAAACATTAAAATTATCCATAAGTATTTTTACGTAAAATCAATGGTTAACACATTGAAAATGGATATGAGAAATGGAATTCTAAATTAACTAAAAATCACGATTTACTCAAGTAAATTAATGGAGAAAAGCTCCACTAGTTTCGGGACTCTACATCATGAGCACTAGGCTGCGCTACGTCACCGCGTCTGCGCGCGTTGCTTATGATGAAGAGTCCCTCTGTGACTCGAAACTAGTAGAGCTTTTCTCCATTAATTTACGTGAGTCTAATTTTCTATACATAGGTTACGATTTACCATGCAAAACTTAATTATTTTTGCAATTATTCAGTCATGAGTGAGTATTTGCCGACACGACCAAATTCAATGCTACATAGAGTAAACTTTGCAATAGAAATAATGACATGAAACAGAAATGTAAACAGCACACGGTTTGAAGATATAGTATCTGTTGACACGTGAATAGACAGGTTTATAGCAAACTTGATCGCTACCTTGTCTTGTTTACATAGAAATAGAAAGAACTGGTGAATTAGAGTAAGAAAATTTCCAATATAGTAATCTTAAACGGTTTATTTTAGTGATGATTCAATCATCAGATAAATGGAGTGGACAAATCACATGCCCTCTTTTATGGCTTTTACGAGCTACGAAAATTTTCATATTTTCTTTAGACGTTGGTCTTAAACGTTATTTTACATCAATGCTGGCTATTAAACTATATTGATCATTGAAAGAATGGTATGAGTTAAGATCAAAAGATTATTTAAATCTTTTATTATAAGATCAAACGATTATATAAATCAGACTGCCTCGTTGGTCGAGTAGCCGCAAATGCGACTGCC
Organism: Spodoptera frugiperda; assembly: GCF_023101765.2. Lineage (NCBI taxonomy): Eukaryota > Metazoa > Arthropoda > Insecta > Lepidoptera > Noctuidae > Spodoptera > Spodoptera frugiperda. Next base: position 6,259,546 of record NC_064217.1, on the reverse strand, counting down.
GGGCGAGGGGTTTCGGGTTCGATTCCCGGATCAGGCGAAGTATTACTGGACTGGTGGTAGCACGGAGTCTAGAAATATGCCCGGCTCACCACCTTTTACATGGGACTCACAACATATATTGTGAAAAGTCGGTGTACAGTGGCATTACGTGCCATAATGTGCACTGCCTACCCCTTCAGGTTTTAAAGGCGTGTAAAATATACTACCTATTATACGGTTGTTCAAATCGTTTGTTAACCGAAGAGACACTTGATGCAACTAACTATTTTCAACTAAAACTATAATCCCAAATAGCGCAACTGTTCATTTCACTATCAATAAACGTCTAGCAATATTTGTTTACAGCAATAAATCATCGTTTTCATTGCGGAACGTGTACTTCGAGACATGTTTCAGGAACCCTACAGATGGTAATTATGCAGACGTATAATAGACAATAACATGCTTCGAACATTTATCTAGAAGTTTCTAAGAATAGTCATTTCAATCGCACTTACTCTTGGCGGAGGCCAATCTGAATTCGTATTGATCTGAGAAGTTATGGCAGACAATATAACATGCCAATATTGATGAAATCGTTCGGAATGTCTTGAAATAACTGTTGTTATATATTTTTTATAACTTGATATTTGATACTTGGTGTAAAGATCTTAGTTTCAATTGTATGAGCAATACATTACGGAATAAAATTAATAGAAATGTAAAATAATTTAATATCGACAGTATTTAAAAACAGTTAGTATATCCGATAAAATAAATTGATAAAGAAGTTTTAAGAAGAAAATTTGTGACGAGTTTTGGGCAAGTAGAAGGTACAAACAAAATCGATAACGCATCTCTATATTGTTTTCTAACTACCTAATACTTTTATGACGTGCTAGAACAGAACTTGTTGTTAGTAATCTTCATACTTAGTAAACAATATATTTTTTCAAGGAAACTTATGTCCATTAATCGCAATCGTTTGGCAATATGTAACAATAATTCTTCTTCCATATGTGGCACCCTTAACTAATACGACATGATGATGAAACTCATTAAACGTCCAATCCAATTACTACTTCTATATTCTTAGTAAACTCATGTGCTTGTACACAAGTTAATTTATAACACAAGTGTGTTTACATATATGTATGTAAATAAGAACATAAACTACACAATCAAATAAATTCACTATTTAATATCTGCAATATATTTTCGTAGCACGTAGCTGCTACGAATAATTACGTTGCAATTGCAATGTAAACCTCTTCTTACACTAAGTATTGTAACTAAGAATAGAAATTCTTGATAAATTAAGAAAGTGTGCCGAAAAGTTATTGTTAAATTAAAAAAAAAAATTCTTGTTAACACTTACTATGGGAAAAATCCTCTGGTAACTGCACTCGTAGACGTATTAAGTAGATATCTACTCTTGCACTTTAAAAACAAATAATAAAATACTTTGCAATATGAATATATTAATGCTTAATCCCCAACTGATAAGTCTACCGTCCGCTGAATATGATGATAATTGAATGAAGATGAATCTTCGTGGATCCAGGAAGAAAATGTAGGCAATAATATGTTTTTAGTTTATAACCTTAGCCTTGTGTAAAGCCGCTGAACAGTTTCGTAAAGAAAACAAGGCCAAATGATTGGCGTAATGATTTTTAGAAACTGCTTTCGTTTTGTGTATTATGTATCTTTATCTATATGTCTCCCACAGTAGACTGAGTGGGCGCAAGCGCGTCTGCTCAACACAAGCTTACAGATTTGATGCCTAATTTAGGTAAGCGTCTGCGACAGAGCAAATAAATGTGAACAATATGTGTAAAACCATTTGTAATGGGAACGGCTGCAGAGATTTTTACAGAACCTTTTGATTTTCAGTTATTTTCGGACTGATATCCTCTCACAATAAGTATTAAAATATAGGATAATGTTTGAAACTATCTTTCTTTGGCAAAAACATTGATAAGGCAGGTGGATCAGTGCATCATAACCATTAACCATTTTGTATGGTACATATATTATACACATTTAAAATCTGTATGTGTACGCACAGTGCACATACAAAAACAAACATCATAATTTTCACTCTACACCTGTCAATGTATCGGAAGCTGTCACTGTCATTTAATATTAATGAAAGTCGACATTTGTATTAATGTTTATTTGTTTTTGGCAACACTGAAGTCACGTGTGGTTTAGAATAGCGATGACGGGACCCGTGTTTAGCAGATACGGATTATCATCATGATATACGTCCACAGTACACAAGGAGCCAACATCTTGCATGAAAGCTTACATTATATGTTTAACGATGTCGTAGCTGGAGTTATTATCGTTTTATGTATGTACTTTATTGTTTACATAATTCATGACTGAATAACAAAATTAAACTCTACAATGCAACACAAAGTAGTCATAATTGCTAGTCTAACATGAAAACTAGAAGTAGCTTCTAACCTTCAAAATTTAACCTTTGAAGATCATCTTCAAATGCGCGCTCTTAATGAAATCAGACATCAAGTTTATTTTAGTCGAGTTTCCAGCGCTTAAACACAAACTGGCTATAAATGACGACATATTACATTAAGTGACGTCATAACTTTCAGTTTTGATCTTGATTGAACCGCATTACTTAGCACTCGGACACAGCCAGTACAGGCGTCTGTTTATCCGGCGCGAGTGACGTGTGTGTCGATATGCGTGGGCGGCATACACAGCAATGGCGATCACTATATACAACCACTCACAATAGACCTTCCTCGCTCCCCCAACCTCCTTGTTAAGAAGATAATCCAGGAGAAACAAGGAAAATTCGAGGTGTCTACGTAAATCGGTTGTGCTACGCTGAAATATAATATCGCCTGACCTTGCTACGAATAGTGCCCGCCTACAGATAGACTGATGATGCGTTTGCATGGTTCTACGCTCCGCTGATCAGTTTTTCAAATACATAGTTAATACGTATTATTTTTTTTATAACTACCAAAGAGTCTATTAATTAACAGTTTCCTATTTTTCAGATATCTCTTTCAGAAACTATAATGTCATAATTTTAATTAGCGTAATTAATTGGCATGTTACATTTCGTGCCGATATCGAAAAGGTTTCTCATTATAGTTTAACATTTATAAACACTTAAAATTAAGTGATTTAAGAAAAAGTGTGTAGGTATACGTCACAATGTAAATATAATTTCTCAGACTTTAGATACTACGCGCGTCAAAGGAGTATCTATGCGAGTATATACTGTATATATCTAGGGGTATATACAATGAACGTTGTCACACGTGTCTTAATGATGCTGCTGATTCACCTGATTTAGTAATCTAGTGAATCAGCAGCGAGGGCAGGGCTCCATAATTCACAGCTGGTCACAACTTGTCCGACCGTCCCTTTTCCCCCGTCCACCGCGCATATGCTATGATTAATTCAAATATATTTACTCTAAATACACGTAAGCTGTGTTTTGAATCATACAAGTGGGTAAATTAGGTCATATCGTGTTTACGCCTCGACGACCATGGCCTGAACATTTTCAAGTGGTCAGCGGCTCAGCGCTACCACATATATAATTATTATTATCTCTATATGTTACTCATGTAATGATATCCAACGCATTACATTCCTATATAATCATCTTTCTAGAACATTTCATTGTAAGAAAAGTTCCTTTAATAGAATAAAAACCAACATACAGTTTCACGATCAACAAAACTGCGCCATTACTATTTTCCTCAATCGACAATCAAATAAAAAGGCTGTGTAATACAAAGACTTGATTTCCAAATAGAATAATAAATCTTTCATTGAAAACGGAATTAATAAAAGACTCTCAAACAAACTAAGATATCCCCTCGTGAGTTGACAGCTCAAGACTTTTTGAAGAGAAGCCGGAAACACGTCAGTGCTACGGACAGTAGTAGATGGCGCCACAATAGCGAAGTTGTCCGAGCTCTGCGAGAGACGTAGCGCTCCGCCACTTCCGGTCGGGAGATTTGCGCATAGAAATGGCAACATTACACATTGTTACACAAAACTTTTCTAGCGTAATGCCCTCTACGCGGCCGTACTTCACCCCGTAATTCTTAGGAGGCTTCCTCTTGCACAAGTTGTTCGATAAACAGAAAACTTGCCGTACTATTTTCTACACATGTTTTATTATAAGTATCGGGATATTCAAAAGTACTGTCTGGCACCCAAATGCAAGTAGTCGCATCGTTGAATTGAATTTATTTTATAATCTTTTTGGCGACAGAATTTCCTAAGGAGTCATATCGTAAACAATCTTACCTGATGACATTTTTAAGTAGTTTGCATTCAATTTCTATTTCCAAAGCCTACAGGAATGACAAGGTTGTAGATTGTTAGGTATATTAAAATGTAAGTTATAAGAATCTAGCAACGAGTACATGAAATCGTAAAACAGTCAAAAAACGTAATGATGTACAATTTATCTATTGCATTAAAATGCTGGAACAAAAATAGTACTTTTTGTAAAATAAAATACCGACAATCTAGTTCAAGATCGCGTTGACTATTCTATTCCGGTTGGCAAAATGACAGAAACTATAAAATTAGTCAAATAGCGTGCATAGGAATAATGCAATTTCACTCGACCGAGCTGTTTGAACGTTCCGAATTTAGTGCAACCACACGAACGCATAAAACACAAGTGTCTGTCAGTCGAAGCTTCGAAAATTTGCATATAATTTATAATAAACTAGCTGTCCTTTATGTCTCGATCGTAAATCAAACTTTTTGTGAACGAAAATCATATTTTCGACTGAAAATTGTTAATAATGCTGTAGGTGAATTACGACGTCTCCACCTATCTATACATATAATAAAATCGTAGAAAAGTGCTGTCTGTACATTGAAAATAAAAATAAAAAAAATAGCAGGGGTTATTGTTATGTCGATGTCGAACCCAAAAATGTAATTAACTTTTTTTTTGTCTGTTTGTCTGTTTGTCTGTTTGTCTGTTTGTCTGTTTGTCTGTTTGTCTGTTCGTCTGTGCGCGCTAATCTCAGAAACGGCTGATCCGAGTTGGATGCTAAATTTATTTGTATTTTGAAATTCTTCGAACTTATTTTTTTGTTAAATAAACTTAGAAGTGCAGACTAAATAAGTACAAGGTTTACGTACTATTTAAATAAAATATCCAGCAAACATCACGACTTTTTATCCCTAGCTAAAGGAGCAGACAGAGGTGGGCTAAAGACTTAAGAAACGAACCTTACTTGGACATTTATTGTGTTTATGACCACTCAACCAACGAGTTAGAGAACCAAAGTACAAACTAGTATTAACATCAAAGTTTTCTTTAACTTTCGTTTCCCATAAGCAATTCTACAAACGATAGGTAGTTAACACGTATAAACAGACATGTATAATTGCATATAGTTAGTTTGTTAACTCTATACACAGTGATCAAGAGCACACACGGGGAGTGGCAGCAAATGTTTGCACTGCCGCGATGCCGCCGTGACGCGCCGTCCGCCTCGCTCCGTTCTCACATCGTGTTTGCTCTATTTGTTACCGTAATGGACAATTTAATTGCTTTCCATAAGGTCAAATGTTGTTTGACTTTTGTATGTGTTGAAAGTAGCGTTTTTACTGCGATTTCTTGCTGAATATTGGTGGAATAGGTTTTAAAGAATAGTTAATCTGAAAATGATCTGCTTGAATGTTCTTGATTTGAAATAGATTTATTAATAATCTATACTAATATTATAAAGAGTAATGATTCGATTATTTGTTTGTTTACATTGAATAGAATAAGAATCTAGTCGACCCCTTGGAAAAAATATTTAACTCCCCTCCTACTACCACAGGTTAAGAGTTCAGGAAAACTTCTAATTCATGAGGAAACAGCAGGTGGACATATAGTAATTAAAGAAAAATAAGCGTCAGCTTCTCCAGTCTTAAAATTTTCATAACACAACCACAATTTTTAAAGTTTATCTTACAAAGTTTTCCATGCCGTTTTCTCATTTACCAAATCGCATAAAGCAATTGAACTTATTTCTACATTTTCCGTTATATGCGATGATTGCCTAAACACAGTAATAAAAAGTGTAAATAACTAACTTCGCGTAATAACACCCATCCACCTGACCCCTCACTCTGACTGCTCGTAAGCTGTCGACGTGACTTTTAATTCAAATTATAGTCATCCTGAAAGCGACGGCCGCTCAATATTACACTCGCCGCACGAAACATGTTCCAGATAATTATTAAACAGCATTAGTGGAACAGACAAAACAATCAAAGATTTCATTTCTATTCCATAACAACTGAAGAGACTTCGAAAATGACGTTGAAAAATGACACTAATATTAAAAGTGTTAAGGTCGTAACTAGCTCAAATCACCCCATAAAAGTGATGTGTTTTTCTTCCTGGTAACAATTGTTGATTGTTGTAGGGTGCAATTCAAAGATGGCGCGGCACGCGTCGTGCTCGTGGCGGAAGCAAGGCCCGGAAGCGCGGGAACGCCGCCCTCACCCGCCAAAACAATACAATCGTGTAAATTGAAATAAATGGATGCACTCGCATTATTTTGCTCTACAATCATTTTCGCAGATCATTACTTTGCTGGCTAAAAATCAGATGTTAACAAGGTAATTGTAATATTAAAGAGTGATCATTAAATTAAAAGTAGTTTAAGTTAAATTGGGGATAATCCCATCTATAATGATGATGTTGTCACTACAAAATTTACTAGTTTGTGAAACGTCGACTTTAAAATAATATCAATAAGAATGACAATCAGAAATAAGACAAAAATACCTGAAGCCCAGATAAACCAACTGGCTTAAATAAAATCTATCCTAATAAAAATCATTAAACACCAATTACTTTTCTACCACAAACAGCGGTAATACGATCATGAACAGTCAATGTATACAAATATAAACAATTAAAAAGTCTCACGGGTGTAAAACAGTCAGGGGTGGCACTCTCCCGCGCCCTCTGTGACTCGTCGCGCTAATTACACAATCAGTTCTCACAATTACCTGTGACATTGTGACACCAACCCACACCCCTAGCAATCTTATCTATGTGTATAAAAGGTAATGTTTCCGGATAATTAAAAAAGTAAGTAGTTAGGAAAATGTATATTATTTATTTTTATTGTCTACAGACCGAGTAGTGTTATAATATTCTTTTAATAATAATATGTATATTGCGTATTAGTACAACTAGCTACTGAGTACTTGTACAATGTACACTATTTGCTTTCCTCCCGAAATTAAATGTGCAATTTTCAAGAGAGGGAGTAGGTTGAGATGCACATTATGAAGTTTAAAAGAGAAAAAGTTATATAATAATAATAATAATAAGTCCGCAAGGCAGCTTGTGGCGAGCTGTTGGGCAGTGGCGACCCCACGGACCTGACTCCCGGGAGAGGCCCTACTTTTTAACTCCGGTTGGTACTCGTGACTATCCGGAGTGGCCTCTCCTACCTCACTCTTGCCTTAATCGGCTGGTTTGAGTGGAGATTCGCAAGAGTGGAGTTGCCTTCAGCTCCACTTGGGGGAAGGACGTATCCCAGTAAGATGCTGGTAGGGGTCTTGACCGTACTTCCGGGATTGCTCTGATAGCCGTGGGATGCCCTCCCTTCCTCAAGCAGCTCAACGGATGTTGCTTCCCTTGTCGCTACATGCTAGCGGCCGTTTCAGGGGGCCCACTATTGAGTTTGCGAGTCACCCCCTGCCTGTTTATCCGTATTTTTCAATATTGGTCAGGGGCAGGGGCCATAGTCCCCATAGTTAACCGGTTAACTATTCCACAGCCACCCACACCCATATCCCTATCATTTCCTTTTACCATATCTCGCAATAGTCCTGCAACAACCGGGGATTGTCCTTTGGTGTACTTCCATAGTGCATACAGGGATAATCGCCGGCTGATGTCCCATTACATTTAGATCAAAATTGTTCAACGGGCCTCTGCGAGTTGGCTTCGGCCCCTCGTACGCCTTCCAAAGGTCCGGAACCCTGTGGTCCCGAGATTATGTACAGAACAGACATAATAATAATTAGGTCCGCAAGGCAGCTTGTGGCGAGCTGTTGGGCAGTGGCGACCCCACGGACCTGACTCCCGGGAGAGGCCCTACTTTTTAACTCCGGTTGGTACTCGTGACTATCCGGAGTGGCCTCTCCTACCTCACTCTTGCCTTAATCGGCTGGTTTGAGTGGAGATTCGCAAGAGTGGAGTTGCCTTCAGCTCCACTTGGGGGAAGGACGTATCCCAGTAAGATGCTGGTAGGGGTCTTGACCGTACTTCCGGGATTGCTCTGATAGCCGTGGGATGCCCTCCCTTCCTCAAGCAGCTCAACGGATGTTGCTTCCCTTGTCGCTACATGCTAGCGGCCGTTTCAGGGGCCCACTATTGAGTTTGCGAGTCACCCCCTGCCTGTTTATCCGTATTTTTCAATATTGGTCAGGGGCAGGGGCCATAGTCCCCATAGTTAACCGGTTAACTATTCCACAGCCACCCACACCCATATCCCTATCATTTCCTTTTACCATATCTCACAATAGTCCTGCATCAACCGGGGATTGTCCTTTGGTGTATTTCCATAGTGCATACAGGGATAATCGCCGGCTGATGTCCCATTACATTTAGATTAAAATTGTTCAACGGGCCTCTGCGAGTTGGCTTCGGCCCCTCGTACGCCTTACAAAGGTCCGGGACCCTGTGGTCCCGTGATTATGTAAAGAACATACATAATAATAATAAATCTTTATTCGCCGAAATATGGTACAAAAAAGGTGGTAACAGGTAATTATGTAGCTAAACACATTTCGCCTTCAGTAGGCATGCGAAAACTTAGGAACTTAAATAACCCTATTATTACATATAAAATTATATTCTATACTTAAAAAATTCTTCTAGGGTATAGAAGCACTTTTCAATAAGCCAGTCTTTTAATTTTCCTTTAAATTTCGTGGTAGGTAGCTCTCTTATTTCTCTAGGAATATTATTATATATATTAATTATCATCATTGAACTATTTTTCTTATGTAAAGTACTTCTACATCTTTCCATTCTTAATTTTGTAGGATCCCTCTGTTTAAATTTACAATTCTCACTAACCTTAGGATATAATTGAGGATAGTTTCGTACAAACATACCTATCTCAGCAATGTATAAGGATACCACAGTCATAACACGTAACTTTTTGAAAAGTGGTCTGCACGATTCTATTGGACTAACACCGCATATAGCCCTAATACATTTTTTTTGTACAATGAAAACTTTATTTATATCTGTAGAATTACCCCAGAGAACCAGACCATACCTCAAAACAGATTGCACATAGCCATAATATGCCGTAAGGGCTGTGTGTGTGTCAGCACTTTGTCTAAGTTTCTTTAATGCATATACAAATCTATTTAGTTTTTTACATGTAGTGTCTATTTGCATCTTCCAATTACAATTTTCGTCCAACATTAAACCTAAAAATTTTACACTCTTTTGTTTTGATATTTCCTCACCATTGTATACGATGCTAATCTTTTGTGGCACTTGCTTATGATTACTAAATTGTATAAAATTAGTTTTTGACAGGTTTATTTGTAAATCGTTAACGTTTAGCCAATCAATTATTGTGTGTAAAGTACTGTGAACTATTTCGGTTTGCCCTTCCTTACTATCTTCCGGTATTATAATTGAAATGTCGTCTGCAAACAGAACGCATTTATAGTGAGTAACATTAGGAACATCATTTATATACAAAAGAAACAGGAGAGGCCCTAGAATACTGCCTTAGGGAACTCCTGCTTTATTTACTTTAAATTGAGATCTATAAGTGGTTGACACAAATTTATTGTTAATATTTGTCACTTCTACGCACTGCTTCCTGTTATCTAAGTAGCTTCGGAGCCAATTTATAGCTGGACCTCTAATTTCATAATATTCACATTTTGCAAGCAATTTCTCATGGTTAACTAAATCGAAAGCTTTGCTCATATCTAAAAAGACTACTGTGACCGGACGTTTATTATCTATACTCTCTGTAACAGATTTAACTAATGAGTATGCTGCTAACGTAGTTGATTTTCCTTTCTGGAAACCGTTTTGCTCCTCATTTATTACTCTGTACTTATTAAGAAAAAAATTTAGTCTATGGTGCATGACTTTTTCATAAATTTTTGACAGTATCGGGATTAAGGTGACAGGTCTGTAGTTGTTTACGTCTAACTGACAGCCCTTCTTGAAAAGGGGTTTAACTATTGATACGCGAAGCTTTTCAGGGAAGACACCATTTGAAAAAGAAATGTTTATCATTAAAATATTTTTAAAACACGTGATCAGTGAAAGTACCTTGCATTTTCATAATTATTTTCTTCGTACCTATTACACTATGCAGTAGGCAGCATATATCAGTACTCGAGTACACGTGTATCGGGAACGTGTAAGGTGCAATGATAAGAATGTACTGACGTACCTATTTTGTACTAGACTGCCACACATAGCATAAAAAGTACTTGCAGACCAAAAGTGAACTTGCTTTTTTTACTTTTTAGTTGTTATCTCTACTAAAAAGCGTAGAACTGCAGGTAAAAGTTAGTAATATTACATATTAATATTTAGGAAGTAAGTCTTTTATCAAAATCGAATAAAGGATTTGATATAAACAGAAAGAACCTTAAAATAACAGGCTCCAAAACGGTTACGAATTTCGTAGCAGGCTGCTACGAAATTCGTAGACTTCATTTAATTTCAGTTTCTTGAACGTCTTTGTAGATTTAAATGTTTATTTGTATGGTATTGTATTAGAGACATAATATGCATACAATTACATCACACTTTAAGTCCGCTAAGGGATAGGCAGAGGCATTGTATAATATAACACTCCGTTTTCACTAGGCATGTTATGAGATCTATGAAACATTAATTAACGCTTATTGTGTTCTTATTGCTATTATTAAGACATTAGTTTATATCGAAAAGTAATTTTCTTAGTTAGTTAGAAATTTTCTCAATTACTTTTTTATAATTATTCTAGTATAAAACTTTAACTGTCCGACTTTACTTACAAATGTATAGTATTCCAGATAGTCTACATTCAGCATGGGTACAAGTTCAATACAAACATAAGAACGATGGCTACAAATTGATCATGTATCTGGCTCATTAAGTCTTGACCTGAAAGCACTCTCGGCGTGCGCAAGCTGCGACAAGGGTGCGGAAATCAAATGAATAATAACTCGAGGGGAAAATTCAACCATTAACTATATTTGTTACAAACAAACGGATTACATGATTGCCCTAAACAGAGATGGAATCTGTAGATGTGCTACAATAAGGTTTTTTTAGGAAACACACATTTTAATTACTTGTATGGGATACATGATGAACAATCAGCGCTACCAATGGATTTCTCGTGATGACGTTCTCTCTTCTCAATTCTCAATTCATGAACATCTTCCGTCACTCAGTTTTTTTCAATTAGTTTTTAGGACGACACTGCATTAGATGGTTGACGGTTGAATGACAGTATTAAAAAGTTACAATTAAATAATGTATGTGTACTACTTATTAGGTTTATTTCGTTTAACAGAAAGAAAAGAGATACATTGTCTCAATAACGATTCTTTTTACTCTGTGATTTGGAGATGACAAATACCCGCCGGAAGCGATCCATTTTGGCGGGAAACGGTTCGCAGGAAGTCGATTCGCCGACCGCGAATGTTGTCGGCGCCAGTGTCACACTCGCAACACAGGGTTATTGTGTTTTTAATTTTTCTTCGCCATTTTCATTCTTACCGCATTGAGATATAAAAATGAAAAATTACATTTCATATTATACCATCAAAATGAACAACCACACATAGTATAGTAGGTACATTTACCTTGAAGATAAAACATGACATGGAATGCATGCAAACATTAAAGTGGGTAAATCACCTTGATGCATTATATTATCAGTAACTATGACTAACCGGTGGAAATCACAACGGCGATAATGCAATCAGTAAATAGCGGTGTCATAGAAGGTAGGATCCTATTATTCGCAAGGTACATAAACCGCCGGGGTATCGACCAGCTGCCGCGACCGCGACCCGCCTACCGGAACATCTGCATGTTTGAAGAACTACTTAAATAACATTAGAAGATCACATAATATATATTAAACAATCATTGACAAAAGTAGGTGCGTTGCGAATCGTCCTAAAGGCGTTCCTCGGGCCTACACCGCAACGGTTAGGGTCGCGTGGTAGCCAGGTGCTCGCTCACTCTCGGATGACAAATTATCATTGTGTTATATAAAAAGCCCGAAGTTTATGACAATAGCAATAAAAACGATGACACTTTTTTGTTATACGTATTTGACTTTTGTGTTGAACAATCGTAAAAACTCTTAATTGCCTAGCCATTGTAGGTTGAAAAGCTCCTGAAAGCGTTTTGATAATAACCCACGTGAGGACTAACTTTCAAAATTCAATGGCGCCTTATTCATAGTTTTATGAGGGGCATTTTGTGTTTGTTATATCCACATAATCATATCTGGTCCTTTTTTAAATAACATATTAAAACCACGAATGTGTAACGTATAAACGATTGCAAAACGAGAAAAAAGAGGTTAGTTACTCTATACACTCTCTTATATTTACTCTATGAGGTGAAAAACAAAATGCCGGATGATTATAATTGATAACGAAACAAATTATACCAGGTATCAAAAGATTGTACTATTTAGTACTAGCTTTAAAAAAATTGTACTTCCTTCGGAACAAAATTAATACGAAATTACAGGCACATCCGCCATTTTGACTCTCACTCTATGAGAACGTTAGCGTAGTTCAAAAATAGAGCATCATAAATCCTCTAACACTTGCGGCAGTGTTCTATTTCAATTAAGTTCCAATTAGCTTCACTCGTCCATTAGTTGGCGAGGCCTCAAGCCGACTTGAGGCGGCTTGACGGCAGTAGTTAGCGTGTTACTTACGAACAATTAGCGCCTTAAAGCGGTCGATCCGAGTGTAAACCGAGCCTTTGATACGTTAATTGATCTATTGTGTATGTAAAATATTTACTACTTCACTGTAATCGTGAGATCAACTGTTTTTTCTTGTACGCATAATTATTTTAAGTTTGAAAAGGGTATGAACAAATGTCTTGCTTCAAAAAATGTATTCATACAATGTTGTAATGTAATTTTAGTTAGTAGAATTTGGTTTATACTAAGGTGGTTTACACGGTTGGGTTGTCCTACTAAATTGTATTACTTAGTTTCTGTATTTGCTTGTCTAGTTTAAACGAAGAAATCAATATGTAACAAAATATAAATAAACAATTTTCGTTCTTCAAACTAAATTGGGAAATCTGAAAATAGCTTTGACGAATGGTATATTGTGTTGTTGTGATTCAAATTTATTTTAAAATAACCTTAGACCTTACTCTCAAGGGCATAAAATGGAATGAATGTTTCTCTTGATTATTCACACTGTAAAATTATAATATTCGTAGAAATAGTTCCGACGTAAAATGCAAATCACTTGAATTTAAACAGGTAGTTTTCAAATGCATTTGGCAACTAACAAGGTCTAATGGTGAGTTTACAAGGTAAAAGTTAATATAAATAATATTTAAGGTGCGTTTATTCTTTAGGAAGGAGAGTTTTACTGATTTGATTCGAGAATCCTGACCGCCGTCGGTAAACTATATCGTGATCAGACTTTGTTGAATTTAAGAGTATAAGGACAGTACCTTTTTTGTGGGGGAAAATCATTCAACGAGTTCTCCCGCCTTGGGCGAAGCGAGAGGGAGTGTGAGTCTCTTACTGACTAAAAATCACCCTGTTCCTGCTCATGCTTTTCGAGGCGGAGCCCCGGTAACCCGCAAGGCAGTCCGTAGCTCCGGACGACGCATACCTTAAGTTTATGTTAATGAGTTTTTATATTCATAAAAGTCATAAATACTAGTAATAACAAAAAAATATTCCGCTAAAATTTTAATATTAAAAGTAACAAACGAAATCGTCATAATTAAACAAAACTATTGAACTTATAACACCTGAATCTCAATTCCATTAAATACAATCATTGATTGATTATAAGTCATCGCTCTTAAGCTTTAACTTATACGCAACGGTAGCATTACTATTGTGTCAGATCTCTTTGTGGGAGCCGAGTTCGAATGCTAATCGAATAAAAATGATTCACTTCCTTCCTTTAGACGAGAGAATAGCATAGAATGTATATTGTCTGTCGGTGAGCAAGTCAGAAAGGGCGTAGCTCTTGTACAACACCGACAATGTTATTGTACCCTGGTCAATGACTTGTCTAATGGATATTTTTTGCTATTACTTGTACAAATTGAGTGTAAAATGTATTCTGTAAGAGGTGTAAAAAAACTGTGATGAGATAAAACTTAAGTATTTTTAATTGATGAAAAACTTAACTTACCGGATGTTACTTGTAGAAATAAAAAGATAGCGATTATGATGAAACAGATAACTAGTACTGCCATCACCACCATCCCATTCGTTCCTCATTAGGCATTTGCTGTTGCAAACGAGTCAATTATAAAAGTTTAATGTAAAGTTTATAAAATCTAATTGCTGTATACTCACCGATACTCAGGTGATAGAAGACTGTAAGCAAAATATCCGCCGCCATGTCGCGTCACACGTTGGTTTCCAAATTAAAGTTTATAGTACTTTCTAGTAAAAGTTTTTTTTTGGGAACTGTCAAAGTGTAACAGGACAAAACGGAAACGAGTTCCCCTCACTCATAACATTGACTTAAATAGCGAGCAGAAAATCAATTGTATCTCGACATGCCCATCGTATTGTTGCGATGACCAAACTGATGCTTTTGTCCGCTGCCCTAACACGCAAACTGGGGTTTGGAAACATTGTAATTGACACTATCGACCCAAACCTCATACATTGCCACTTTTATATGTGACACATTAAAAATCAAAGTAAGAAATTCAGCAATGATTACTGTAAACGTTAGTAGGGTTGTAACAATAACAGCCACAGTAATGAGGCAGTCTGGAATTGTCGACTAATTACATGGTTCGCGGCGGGCGTTACGATTTGCGATAACAGTAAAAGTCCTATAATGGCCAGTTACACGGCTCGAGTCAACTATGTGGCACTTTCTTAATGGTCGACACTACGAGATTAATTGTACCGCTATAAATTTTGTCCCCATTTTATAGTTTACAGTTTTAGGAACGTGTAGAAAGGGTTACTTTATTGGATATTGGGAACAAAGGGACGATTTCTTAGATGAATCCGCATTTTTGCAGCGTCATTTAATTTTGTCCTATTTTTACAATATACGACCATTATCACTAATCGACAATAGGTCAAACTGTTAAAACGAGTCACACACCTGTGTGTACACGCCACACATTATTGACAAAAGGGCCAATGAGCAGTTTTTACAATCGACACTACAAGTGCCTCAAAAGTTCCGAACTACGTGAAGTCATTTCCGATTGTTTGTAATGAGCGATGAGCGTGTACCGCTGACTTGTGGGTGGAAACATCCCCTTCGACAAACGACCGTTCTTTGTGCCGATTGCGTAAAAAATCAGCGCGACGCGTTTGTCGGACAAGACCGACAAGACGACGCGAATCGCATCCGCTCTTCCGACTTTTGTCGGCCATTCCATTGTCATGTCCGATATTTTTGATAAAATTACGTCACACAATGAGACGGCCGCTCAATGGCTTGTTGTTCAATTGTTGTAAGCTCATTGAACGAATGATATATGTTGGGGTGCTATTCGGTGCGAGCCGTTCCTTCCGATCTCATTTGGCTTGGTAATGTTATTGCACAATACGTTGATATTTACTGAACATTACTATTAATCAGACAGATACGCATACACTATTAATTGTGATGCGTGTTAACTACGTTGTTGGAGTTTAGGATTAGACAGCTTAATGTGCACCTCCTTTAATAACAGCTGTTGTCCATAACATCTACTAGTTATGAATACCATTACATTATTTTCATACATTACAACAAAATGTCACAATATTTTTGTGGACCGTTATCAGAGCAACCCTTTCGACGTCTCTACAGTACTTTGTCAGAATTAATAACCCGTGAACGCGGCCCGGGGTTTACAGCACACTGCCACAACTTTTCTGATTTTCGGATTGTTTTACGCATTATTAACTTGGCAATCCAATTACGTAAATAATATTGAAGAGGATTTTGTTTGCTTTGCATTTTCATGGAGAAATAAATATGTAAATCGTGAATTAACCGTGACAGCGTAATTGGGGTAAGAATGCATTATTCAGTAAGAAAGTTTAGAAATGCAGCCGAGGAAGATAGGGCTAACCGATATTAAAAAGTGAGGGGATAATTTAAGTCTCCTTTTAGCAGAACAATTGTGCTGTAACAATGGGGAATCAATCTCCATGTGGCAGGGTGATGTAGAGCGATGAATGCTAAAACAACTGGCAGTTAGTAGGGTGTGAAGGCGGGAATGATTAGGCAATATCCTGCGGAACCCTCGCGCGCCCTCCGACCCCTGCCGTTACATCTTACTTAATGCGCCTCAGCTATTTTGATCGGACATCTGATTTCGGTACAATATTGGCTTTTGATATTCAAGCTAATTTTATGGTTTAAGTTGATTACGCTTGTAGCGGCTGTGAGTAGATTATAGGGTTATACATGTTTCATTAAAGTTTTAGAATATTGTTTACTTATTTATTGATAGGTACATTTGGTAAGGAAAAACAAATAAAATTCAGTTCCTATACAGAATGTAAACAGCACACTCCCAAACGCCACAAACAGGTGATGGTAAAAAACGAGATTTATTTTCAAAAAAGTAAGGAATTCAATGTTTATTTTATGGAATAATAGTTGTAATCTACTGGTTAAGGCTAATGTTGCATAAATAACACGAAAACAAATAGTTATTCATTTTCGTTTTAGTGTAATTATAAAAACAAAAAATGTTTGTCCGCGTTTTCGGGAGCGTTCCGTTTACACCCATGTATAATCATGAAAAGCTCTAACTCTTGAAGCATTCTTACTTGTACCTATTTTTCAATTGACAATATTTTCAGAAACCAATTCAATAGCGAATCAGCTCCAGCCTGTAAAAACAGTAGTAAGTATCGTAAAGTTGAACAATTTCCTTTAATAATATTTAAATGAAGTGACAACGAGGCGCGGTAAGCTGGGAGGATCGCAGCGTTATATTAAATGGATCCATCACACCAGCTTTGTGGTGTCACCCTTTATTCGCTTAATTAGACAGTCATTGTTGACGGCCCTGCCCACAGCCTAGTGTTTGATTTTATAATCAGATTGTTTCTAACACATCTGTGGGTGAATAACAGTTGTTTTCTGTATCTGTTTCACGTTTGATTGCTGTCATTTACATAATCGTCTCTGGTCAGTAATCACTATGGTGGTTTCCTAAAAAACTATCTATTTTTAAATTCTATATTACTTTTCCACGGACGCTTAGTCCGTGTCGTAGTCATACATTAAAAAAAACGGTTTCAAAGGTCTGTGTTACCTATTCTGATTTGTACTTAGTATCTACAATGTATATATTTACCTATTGTTCCTTTTTACAGGCAATACGTTTTTTTGTCAGTTCCATTAGTCACGGGATTCTTGATGCGTTGGTGGATCAAATTTAAATTTGTTGAGGTCGGGATCTAGAAAATACTAAACTTCAAACCATAGAACTCTTTGTCCAAACTTCATACGTAACCACAAACGACCAACAAGACGGAAAAACGAAATAAAATGCAAGAACAACAACAATAAATATATTTTTACTTCATATTGCGTCACAACATCAAAGAAATGGCGTAAGTAATGAAATCTCTCAGCATTAACATAGTGCATGCGATAATTCAACACTTCAAAACAGTTGTAGAAATATTTTTACATTCACTCACTAGTTTACATAATTGTCAGCCACTGTAGATACTAATTGCTCTCTCACTATTTCGTGTGGAAATTTATTTATATGTAGAATTTCTTTCTAGAAATTAGGATATCTTAAAACCTGACTTTGGTTAGTGCTTATAAGCGCTACTGTTTTTAAATTGTATTTACGTATCTTCTATATAATTCTTAGCGTGTCGATGATTTTCTTTATGCGTTAATCGTGAAAAAAAAATTGTGTTAACATAAATAAATAAGTAAATGATAATTGTAGAGCTATTCGGTTTCTTAACTAGAAACGTTCCCAAAAATGATTTTTCATTGTATTTTTTATACTCATATATTGATCTTATTATTCGAAATACAGGAAATATATCTTCAACATTAGTATCTACTAGCGAAATATCGCGCTCTTCTAATAACCGTCTCCTTCAGAAAGTACAAAAACTTCATTCTTCTTTTTTTATCCAATCTATCTTGTAGGTATGTGTGGTGGATTGTAAAGACTTTCATTACATAACCAATGAATCTATTTTCTGGTTTATATATCTAAAATTTATAATAGCTCAATGACAATACAAAAAGAAAGACCAACAATCCTACCAACCTTTCACCTCAATAGACAAAGTATACAGAAATAAAATCGTAGTCTACCAACATATATGTCCTGTATTATATACCTTACTACATGAAACGATTAACGATTGTGTTCAGACCATGTCATTAACATCGGGGGCGACATCACAACACCTCATAATGTCACTTTGATTACCGACCGACTTGATTAAAATCTTCGCCTTGTCTTCATCACACAACCTTCGCCTTAATCGAAACTAAGCTCTGTTTAGTAGTTGATAAGGTTTGTTGTTAAATGAGAGTTGAAACTCTGTGATAATTGTTAACAACCTGTCGGTACCTGTCTTTGCTTCGTGTATTGTTAATTTATGTCTAGATTTATGTTACGAATAGTTTAGACATGAGTCTGTTAAATATTTAGTTTTAGGTACTAACATACTGAAGAAAGTGCTGCATCTTATCACTCGTTTATCTGTTTTTACCTAAAATATACCAGAGTTCCACCAATAATGTACATGGGAGAGATCACTCTATGTAGTGTACAAGAAAAATCATAGCAACCATGGTTAGCTTAAACTAAAACGAGTGTTGCAGGTAAAGTTGTAGAAAATTGTGACGTGATGTGAATAAAATAAATCACATTTTCAAATAAACCATTCTATTACCAGATTATAACAAGAACATTGTATTCAAAATACTGAAAGGCTTGAAATATTCAAACAAAACTTGTCAATAAAACGCTATGGTCCGTAAATAAAGGGCTAGGTTTTAATAAAGTTAACACATAGTTGAGTAAAGCATCGGAGAGCGATAGACATGGCGCGGATTAGTTGTAAATCCGCGCATGGGCTCGCATACAACGAGGGTGCTAAAGCTCACTCACGATACTGCGCAAGTTATAAGTTTAAGCGATTTAACTAAAAATCACGTCTTATTAACGTAAAAGCGTCTACACGCACGCTGCGCACACGATGAAGAGTCTCTCTGTGACTCGAAACTAGTAGAGCTTTTCTCAATTAATTTACGTGAGCAAACTCACGGGCTCACGAAAGTTATTTTAAAAATTCAAGCGATTTTTACGTAACTGTAGTTTTTGTGTAGCGCTGTTGGCTACAATTGGCTACGTAAGGGTGTTGCGCTTTTAATAGAAGACTAAACGTAGTGAAAACATTTTTTTTTTAATATTTGTACATTTTTTAATTTCATTGCAATTCATTTATGTTTCAATGAAATCATAATTATATCGTCTTTAATGTTAACCGAGAAGAAATAAGTAAACTTGAACTTTTAGATTTAGTTTCTTTTTTTAATCGTAAATAGTGAAATAAACATTATGAAGTTAGTTAAATTATTGGTAAAAATAATATAATTGAATTTGTATTCATCTCTACACATCTTCGGAAAAAATATGTGTGTTAACTGAATTAGTTCTGATTTCTATAACTTGTACCAAACACAAAAAGTAAGGGGTGGCAACAACACGACAATCAAATGTACTAGCGGTTTTAATATTGTTGCCGATTTATAAGGATAAGTCACACGAGTAAATATTAAATTTGTTAGTGATACTCTGAGATTAAGTGGGAGGGCCCTCTGAGGGAAGGGAGTCACGGTCATTTATTATAGCTTAATATTTATATTCTATTGACTGGCAGCATATTTATAATTTAATTGAAATAAATAGACATTTTTTCCTTGATGTTTCAATTGGAAAATGTTTTAAATTAATAATTTTAAGTTCCAAATATTGTTTATTTCTGCAGCTACAAACTGTTTACTGGAGTTTTTGAAGTACTTGTTTACATTCAATCTTCAAAATATTTGTAAGTATTAGGGTACACCAATGGTGTTCAATCAATTGTACTAAAAGTATCGTATTCGAAAATGATTTATTTTTATTAAAATGCACACAGAACGGATTTGTATCAAGATTACATTTCTAAATACAGCTCAGTGTCCGAAAATAGCCAGGTACGCTAATATTTTGGGAGATTCGTTCCAAACGTCGGAATCACCTGTTATTTATATTTAAAACATTTCGAAACTCTGTCACGGTCTTACGTTTATACTGTGTCCAAGGCGCTAGTCGTGTTCTAGCCGTGAAAAGTGATACAATTCCAATATTCTTTTTTACTTTATCCTATTTAAAGTAGATAGATAATAGTTAAATTCTGTCACATTAGTTGTTCTAAGAGTGGTTATGATAACAATTAATATTATACGTTTAATTTAATTTCGTATATTATACGTTAAATTCTGTCTCATTACTTTATAGTTCTAGGAAAGGTTATAAGGTATTCATCAGAAAATTCTGTATCAGTAGATCTTTATTTTATACTTTTTTGTAATGAAGACATAATGTAAAAACTACTTCTACTATAAAATAGATTCAACGTCAAATTGCGATAACTAACAAAAACTTTAATGAAATTTAACAACCAAAATCCTCTAAATTAATTCAACTGCACTACTCATACAAGTGTTAATACAACAAAAGTGTTCCAATCTGATCAAACAAGAGCGAAATCGGGCCAAATCGTGTTGCAATCGACAATGAGCAATGGCAGAAACATTCGATAATTTATAGCGGTGCAATATCGGACACCATCTATAATCATTAGAGTTACGGGCGCCCTTCTGTCTCGCATTGACGATTCTAAATTCAAATAACATTAGTCCCATCACTATGTCACTGGTACGTTTTATTTTATTGTTATTAGTACAGTCACTAGTGTGACTTTCACATCTCTATCTGTCAGTGTCAATGTCAATATTGGAAGTTGTTTGGTATTGGTCAGTGCGCAGGTCGCTTTAATTGGATTTTGCACAGCTAGAGGCGCTGGTGTAGCTTTTGGTCTGTTCAGTCATTGTCTGTACAGACATTTTTATAAACTAATTTATTAATGTTGTGTGAAATAATTTAATTTGAGATTCAATTTTATATAACCTAACCATTTCATTATTCTCCTGAAAAGTAAATTACAGAACTATATCAGAAGAAAAAGAAAATCATATCAGTCAGAGGTATCACGATACTTTTTTAATATAACGACAACAATAACTAGGTGGGAACATAATGTTAGCAACAATGGAAATAAGTTGCGTCATGAGACTTCCTCGTAAGCAGGCTCAGTACATGGGGAGGTACATAAATCTTCACATATTGCTTGGCTCCGAGTATCAGACTGTAAGAGAAACAGCCAACCCTTGGCTCGCTCGTTATTGAGCTCTCACTCCCATAGCTCCTGTCCCTTTCCCACTAAGGCTAAATTCCTATCCAGCTGCTATCTGCCGTCTCTCTCCAATTTCAATTTACTCGAGACGGATTTTCAGAGCTTCATAAGATCGCCTGATGTTGTATATGCAAGAAATGTAGAATTTTCTGATATCTACATAGCCGTTTCTGTGCGAGAAGGTGAAGATACCGAATTATTACATGAAATCTGGACAACTGTACAATGTTTTCCGGTTCCATATCATGATTCAGTATTTGAAAACTACAGAATGGTAGTTTCTGTGTAAAACGTTATTTATACACGACTTTCAGGAGTTTATAGACACACGAAATATTAATTTCTGCTTACATACTTTGTTTTGTTTCGTCGTTTTATAGCTAATTAACTTCTGTCAGCGGCTTTGCCTGCATTCCCGTGGGATAAAAAGTATCCTATGAGTTATTCCAGACCATAATCTACCCCTTTTCCAAACTTTTTCACGAATCCTTTTAGCCGTTTTGTTGTGATTGAGTAAGAAACATACAGACAAACACATAAACTCACAAACTTTCACATTTAAAATATTATTAATATAGTAAGATAAGATCAAATAAAAATAGAATATATTTTATTGAACTATGTTATAGCATTTAATTTCATGATATTACATTCCTCTTTACAGGTTTTTGTCTAAAATTGACAAAAATACCGCCATTATGATTTTCCACGACTTTGCATATACTGGACGTCGCTATGCGATCCGTTAGGTAGCTAATAGAGACGACAATCTTTTGTTCTTGTTAGAGAGTAAGTGCCTATATAGATGTTGGTGTCTCGCTCTAGCACAATGGCGGCACATAAATCTAGTGAATTCGGAAGCATCGTAACGAAGGAAAATCCTCGAATGCTTTTAGTATAGTACTTTTGTTATAGCGCATAAAATTAGGATGTTAGTAAAAGCAATCTCGATATTAAGTGAGTTTTTTTTTATAGTTCTATTATAGTGATCTTCTATTCAATACGAAGTTTCGAGCTCATGTGATTTACATTCATTGGTTAATCTTTTGTAAGTGAACCTAAGTTCTCGATGAGAGTTTACAGGCAGACAACTTCTTTGTTATTTTATGAGCTAAGTTGACTCATTAATACCATACTTTTTTTGAGGGGGGAAAATCATTAAACGACTTCTCTCGCCTTGGGCGAGGCGAGAGGGAGTGTCAGACTCTTACTGACTAAAAACCACCCCGTTTCTACTCCTGATTTTCGAGCCGGCGCCCCGGTAACCCGCTAGGCAGTCTGCAGCTCCGGAACAGCATCAGCCCTACTGGGCCCTATCTAGTGACTAATGTCATACTTAAACTTTGTATATAATGACTGTAAAACGTTACATAATGGTAATTATTGTCAAAATTAAACACACCTACAGTCAACTTTGATTTTATACTCTACACAACGCACGTGTGCCATTTTTTTCCTCAATTTCTTCCTTCAATATAAAACCGCAAGTTATCAAAAGGACGACATAAATTGCGTGCTATTGACAAAGGGAACAAAAGTGTGGACTTCTATCGAAACTAGCCTTCGGAAGGCGGAGAAGTCATCGTGCAGGAGTGGGTGTGATCGCCTGTGGTGTGCCGCGAGGGTCAGGGAATCAATGGGAGAACGTATGACGGCACGATAGGTAGGTATTATCAATATGATTCTAAAGTATTTTTTTTTTTGGAAACCATTGAAAATTCAAGCTGTGTTTTGTATGAACATCTTTACTGATAATGCACCTAAATAGATGATTACATACTCTTACGTAAAATATGCACGTGTTAAGATAACAGTGATTTCAAAAAGACAAGATATATAACTAGTTTGAAGCAGTATTTTTGGATCAGTAGCGTTTGAATTCAAATATTTGATAATACGATGTTACTGTACTGAAAAATTACATGTAGGTAAGTATGTAGCGACACATAAATTAAACATGTAAAGAAGAAAATAATGTTCTATAATGAAACGACTAATTTATCAATAACAACGAAACTATTTAGGTCACGAGAGGCTACCGATACATTTACTATTTAGTTCAGTCATACTACTCGCAAAGTTTGTTTAGTGACACGATTTTTTCTACCAACAACATGGAAAATTAATGTAGTCACACATTCTATTTGAACTAAGTCCCAAGAGCTTTTTGAAGATTCCATAAAACCGAGTCATTGCTATAATTTATAAAGTAAGTAGTCGAAGGATGCGCGTACGCAGAGTGTGCGGTCGCCATTCAAGATCATCCCTCATTGTCCCTTTGTCCGTCTGTCAGTGGCGGCCCAAACATGTATTCTCTCAGGTGATAGAAAAAATCAATGTTTACCTTTATAGTGGAGCACATATTTTTATACAAAGTATGTTCCATAATGAGGAGTTTACAGAATAACGCCTGTCCACAATACACAACTGTGGGCAGGAATTAAAGGTGCCGTGATCAATGGACACGACTTTGCGCTGGTACGGTTGCGAGTAAGTTTCTACGTTACTACGCTTTTTTTCCCCCAAGTACAACTACTAATATAATATGGGGAGGGGATAATCATCCAATGACTTTCTATGTTACGCTACGTCTATGTTTTCTCGTAGAGTCTTCTTTTGTGTACATATTAAATAAATATAATTGACATTATAGATATACTAATATAGCATAGTTAAGAATTAGTCTGAACGTTACGTGTAATATTCACGATTTATTTCATCACTCTCACAGTTTTTGATAAAGGTTAAATCTATTTAAAATCACACTATAAAATTAAATGAACTTGTATTGACATACCTACAATAAATAAGATACTCATAATAAATAATGAATATTTTCTACGAAACCAAATATTTATACGTGGCCTATCGGTAACTTTGCACACTGTGTAATCGGTACGTTTATCAGTGAGCCCACACATCAGATGGACGTATTAAATATAATTTGACCGTCAAAAATCTGGAACAATGTTGTAAAATAAGGTCGAAGAAATGTTTGGCACTTGGCACAGATCGCCTGTCATTGAGTGTGAATACGTAACTTACAGAAACAGTTCCTGCCATTGAACGGTCAATTATAAGCAAATGATGTTTTACAAACTAAATATTTTGTGCCAAAATATTTCATAAATATATAACAAGCTTGTCTGGGAAATTTTTCTTTATACCAACATTCCACATGCTGACAAATTGACTTGTTTAATTTGGTATCCGTACATAACAATTATCATAAAAACATATTGTTAGTAGCTTCAACCCATCAAATTGTTTAAAATACTTACATAGATAGTTCTACATTGCCAGTAGGGTAGATGACCGTCCGTTTTCATGTCCGTCTTGTAAATTATTTTAAAATATTAGACACATATTTTTTATTTTCTTACGGAAACAAATACTTTCGAATATATACCTATATTGATTTTAATTATCGTCTGACGTCACTTCTAAGTACGTTTTGTACGTAGAAGTGACGTAATTGTGTCCACAACTAAACTTCGATTCGTTTTATCAAAGTATTGTTACCGTGTTCAATATTTTTTCATTACCTAACTGACGGACTAAATAGATTTTGAATTATACCCCGTCATCATCCCTATTCTATTCTTATTATTATAATGTTTATCAATATATCATATTTTCATATAATGTTCATAATTCTCTTCTTAAAAACAAATTTTCAAAATCTGCGCACGATCATCTTCAATGAAAACGCAATCAGTACTTTCGTGCAGCCGCACCGTACTGTAACTGGCTACTCGACCGCAGCTCTATGGGTGGTCGAGCAGCTCATTCAGTGATCAGCTTTGTAACGAGGATCTGTGTAAACAGACCACCGCTGGCCCACCGGACACTTCCGGACGGATGTTCTACGAAACTAATTTCTATAAACGTATGGACAAATTTCTATAATTGCCATTTACGCAAATAAAAGAGATTATGATAAAAAATATAAAGTTTCAGTGTCCAATGTTTGTTATAAGTAGTTATAGCTGTAGAGTCGTAGCTGTACATTCTAATATCTGTACTTGTTACATAAACCTTAGGTATTCGTTTCATACCTTGGTGAAGATGATATAAGACCTAAAGTGAATATTGAAAAGTTGAAGTAAAAGTCTAGCTGTTTTCATTTTAATTACTGAATCACACTCATTGCATTAGACTATCTCATTAGATACCTATTAGTTGTTATGGGTTATCGAAGAGATGGAACAGATTATAATATAAAGGAATTTATTGTAGTTATTTATTGTAGTTGCAGGAATATAACTATACCCGTCTTAGCTTCGTATGGTTGCAATGATGATATATTATGCATGTATTATACATATAAACATTTCTCTTAAATCAGTCTATCTACATATTAAAAAAAACGCATCAAAATCCGTTGCGTAGTTTTAAAGATTTAAGCATACAAAGGGACAGAAAAAGCTACTTTGTTTTATACTATGTAGTGATTATTATGAATCAAACCTTGTATATCGTTATATAAGGTTTATATTTTGATAGTCCCGGCCCTTATAACTCCCGGATAATTTAGTGATTAAAACTAGTAATTAAATTTAAAAAATTTCCATCGAAATAGCGTTCAGAATAGAATAGTAGGTGGTTAAGATGAATGACAATCGTATGACTCACATTACAATAAGGGTAATAAGATATTTAAATTAACCTAGAAAGTACAAGCACAGCTCTATGTATTTTAGCTAAGTAATCAAGTAAATACGCTGTAATACTGGTAGGCAGAACAGTAGATTTTCAAGACGCTTATCAAAGCGTCACTTGGATATCTACGTATGAATATGTGTTATTATTATACCTACTATATTATATGTAGATATTATTTTACTATACCTAATACAATAGGAACTTTTTATACAAGTAATAGATAGCAATCCAAAACAGATGTGGCATTCTATATTCTAAACACACAAAAGACAAATAAAAATATTTCATTCATTATGGACATTCCAAAGAAATGTCAAAATCAATATTCCCTGAAGGCGTTGTGTCATTGACAAACAATTACAAAGTACTTAGCGAGCAATCCTGTAGTTTAAACAAAAACACGTAAACCCACATCTGTTGCCCAAACTACAATTGGTTTCTCCTCAATCCCAAACACATGGCGCTTTGTTCTTAACAGGACCTTCGAAACAATCACAATAGGAAAACAAACAAGTGTTGGTCTTGTCACTTCATAAACTATTGTGCTAAGTAACTGTCCACGCGTGGGAACTCCAGACTAGCTTCGTTCGCATCCGGATCTGTACCTGACTTACAGTTTTTGCAGCTTCGTCATAAAACACTCAAATGGATGCCCACTGTCCATTGATCCATTCAATACTGCTATTACTTGAGTGTCGGTCTCTCTGACTGAATGAACCGAGCTTGAGGTATTACTCACTTCTCCACGAGTGTCCGTTGTTGAGAATACTTGTGTGTTCTTAAAACAAATGGTCCAAGTTTTATTATAGTCATTAGGGAAGCTTCAATGGCGCTCTGTATGGATTCCACATCACATGTTCGTTCTATTCTGAAATTAACTTTACTATTGTACAGATACTAGCAGGTCTATCTATGTTATATGTCTTCCCAGATTTGTGTTATATCGTTTTGTAATAAAGTCTAAAGTTGAAAGAAGATATTCGATAGATTAGTGTAGGTTCGTGGTCAGAAAATAAAACGAGTTATACGTAATCATTTTAGTTGTAAAAAGTAAAAAAAAAAAAAACTTTTCGAGATTAGCAAAAAAACAAGCGAAAGGATTTTAAAGTTCATTCATAAATATTTTCTACCTGCGAATCCGCTGCTCGTCTCGTAGTAACACGGAGTTGTAAATTTTTATGAATGAACACCATCGATGAATGAAGGTGATCAGATAGGTGGAGGCTTCCGCCTTCTCAATGCGAACTGAAATCAATTTCATGGTCCCGCGCCGTTGCATAAAACTAAATACTAACACAAACAGACACCGTGACAACACCGCATTTTTGCGTGCGATTTGCTCAAAATAAATTGTATGAATGAACGCCTCCAGAGAATAAACTCTATGGAAACATGGCTGCGATCACGGACTCTATTTAACCGAATAAAATGTCATTTGAGATTATGTACGAATATTTATTTCATTGTTGTTGTACACCCTACGTGTAATATGGCCATTTAATTTCAATTGTGCATTGACACTTTGGGTAGTACGCATGAATACTTGAAGCTTGTCCTAAACTGTTGCGAATGATACAAGTATGTAAGTAGGTAAGGTAAGGTACCTAAATCATACAATAGGTAGCACTATATACTATTAATCAAAGTACCTATAATAATCAATTACCAATAATTGCGATAAATGTTATCAAACAATACAAACAGATTGATATTAAATTATTGTTATCATTATTGTTTATTTTATCTTTATATATTGTAAAAATGAGTGGTTCATATTAAAGATAAAATCAGTATTTCTTATCGACAACTCCTTGAACAACAGAATAAACTATTATATCTATAACATCCTGATATAGAACAATAGGTATAATTTAAATTGTAGACCACAGAACACAAAGGTGCACTTTATTAACGTAGTATGTTAAAACTTGAGACCTCCAGCGATCTCAAATGAGTATGAATGCAGTCTCTTCTTTTTTTTGCGTCTCCGACGGCGACACTCTGTCTGTAGTACAGAATACTCGGCCATTATAGTAGCACATAAATATTCTCACTTCATTTTCGGCATTACAAATCCTTTTAGAGGCGCGATGCATTGACGTGGGTCTCCTTTCCGGTTGCCACGAATAAAGGAACCAATTATTAGAATTACGAACGCGATGCCGTCCTCTCAAAAGGCCCTCCAAAACGGCTTCCGAATTTCAAAGAAACACGCGTAAAAGGATAAGGGATTAGCGTAATTTAGATTATTCAATGGAATGAAAGACGAATTCGTTGTGTTAATCAAATATGTCCAAGTGTGACGTATCGCTTATACTGCGACAGTTAAAAAACTGCGACGAAATCTTAAAAAGTATTCGGAAATATAAATTAGCTCGCGAATAGATAAAGAAAGTTTTTTATCGTTACTGAGTCCAACGCTGCCTTTGTCAGAGAACAGAATACGACCCCCCGCGGTAATCTAATTCTCCCCTAAAGATGGTCAATTTGAAAGTTCGAACGTTTTATTTGTTTCTTAACATGGGTCCTGGCAGACGTAACACATTACGTTAGGCATTAATAACGCTACAAATGAGCTGCTACTTATTTTATTTGATAAATGGTCATTAGAGTGTAATAGGCGTCAAAAGTTTGTATGTATTCAAATTTATTTTGTAGATGAGTTGTAAACAAAAAAAAACTTATAAACATTTTAAATGTAACTACATTTATTTTAATTCCCATTTGACACATTTAACTTGGCCTTAACTAACTGACGCAGTGCAATTACAGGCTGCAAATCAGATAAGATTAGCTGACAGAGATATGACTGGACTATAGGAAAAATGCAACGTGCCATTTACAGGTAGGTATTCTAGATAGCCTTAATTTATACCTAGGTATATTTCTATTATATAGAACTTAGATAAGGTCTACATTTCCACTGGCGTCGTGATTGGCGCAGTGATACGCAATTACTATTTTTATCAGGTTTCATGGAAGTACCTAGGAATAGCTATGATGATAGTATGTATGTCGTTTAAAATATGTTGTAGATTCTTCTAGAAATTAATGTACCTTCGATGATTCATTTAGCTTAGTCATAGGTGCATCTACAAGAACTGGTAGAAGTAAATGACAACATTATCGCATTGGGGTAACCTGTTAGAATGATTTAAATAAATAAAACTACTTAAATAGAAACATTGTCAAGAAAGTCAGTCAGTCAAAAGTAAGGGGTGAATTAGAAAGATAATTTTAACAGTTTTCGAGTAAGCTATCTTGACTGAATTTTAACATTGATCCCTCCACATGTACAGTTGCCACCTCCTCTATGAACAAAATAAAGCTCCTTACATTTCCTAACCAGCTCTCATCATTGAGCCATCAAACCAAGCTCGGGTGGCTCTGATAAGGATAATTAATCATCAGCCAACCGACCGAGTGACCATTAGCAAGCTGCTGACTCATCGTACGCGGTGGTCAAAGGAAGGATGAACCAAATATACCCGGGTATTATACCAAACTTGTTAAATACTCCTTAGAGGATAATTCAAACGTTCCCAGCGTTCTAATATTGATACAAATGCATTTGAACTTATTGTTTTTTCAACAGGAACTTTCGTAATATTATTCTTAGATCAGATTTGTGAATGATTAATTTCATTGTCTGGTCGAGAACATTTAAATGCCTTGTGTAAACTTTTGCTTTATTTATAAGTTACAAAATGGTTTGTGAGAGCAACGTTTGGGTATCTGTTGATGTGGTTTAGCTAAATTGAGTTGTGTCAGCTGCTAGTTTTTGCATCGACGCGTGTGTCCTACACTTCGGGTGTCATTGTAGGAGTAATATATTGCTGAAAGCTGCTGTGGTTGGTGCTGTTAATAGTAACAAATCTCTTAGTAATTAATTGGTGATGTCTGACAGTACATTCACAACAAACAGCGGGGTGTACATTGTGGTCGCCCGGACACGTCCATATTGACGACTCTATTCCGCACTTCCTGACGCGTGCGACCTCCTAAGTGTTATTGTGCTAACTAAGAAATATTAGCCATTTTATGTAACAGTGGTTTGACTGGCACATAGTGTGTCCAATTTATTACAAGCCACAGAAAGTTAGAACCAAACGAATTGGATGCATCCAATCCAATTTCATACAAAATATCCTTTAGCAAACAAACAATTTTGTAAAATTTTATTCTTCTTTAGTACAATGCAGTAAATTGATTTAAAGAAAACCAATAGAAAGGTTTAGTCCGCTGTCGGTGAAGACAAAAGTGGAAACTTTTAAATTGGACGGACGCGGCGCGGCGCGGCGACGGTGACGTGTAATAAACGCTGTGTTCGCTACGTTTATCGATTTTCTGATTTAGCCTCCCCCAGCAGATAACGACGACAGGTAACAGGCCACCACTATTTACACGATACACTCACTTTAACTTTGCATCGTTTAAAAATACATATTTAAAACAATATAGTTTCATAACTTGTTTGTCACTATTCTCTTTTAACAGCTGCATAGATAACTTTTTGGCAGTTAAGTTTTCGATCCAGAAATAAAATAAAGCCATTCGTCAAATCATCTTGAGCCTGGCCAAAAGTAAAAAACATACACAGTAACACAGTTGGATAGTTATCAATTAAGCTAAATGTATAACAACAATACAGCCGATAAAAAGCCCAATAAAATAAAGTGTAGCATTAACAAAGATATACGGCGGACGCGAAGCAGACTTTCCTTTGATTGGACGCCGATTTATTGTGCGGAAATGCCGTTACTACGTAATATTTCCGCCCCGCACTATTCATTTTCCCTTTTTTACAGAAAAAAGGGCGCGATACGTCTTAATCGAAGCATCTAGTTTGTCGAGGGCGAGCGCCGTATCGGGCTGTCACAGCCAACTCTATACTATCGCGAATCGCTACAAATATCCGCAGCTATCAAAACTGTTACTTCGGAACTTTTTTACTCTGTGGTGCCTTTGTGAACGAATGAGGATAACCGTCTTCACAGCGGGATATTGTCAGGGATGTATCGCTAACTTTACCATTAGTGTTTTGTCAGTTATAGAATACAATGGGAGGTATAAATAAAAATAAATATGGCGTTCTATATGAATGAGTGTGAAAATTTTATCTTAGAACTTACCTACTAGTTTTTTAAATATAAAGGTGAGAGCAAAAATGAGACATAATAAAGCTATTTAAAGAGAACCGGGAACAGAGTCAGTGGCTCTACAAATAAATTACGAAATAATAAAATTGGCCGATATAGCAATCTATAAGACAAATGATTAGGAGCTCGCCCCGCGGATCGAGACGTAACCCCAAAACGCTCGCATCCGCCGGGGATGATATATGCGAGGGTATTTCCTGACACCGGCCAGTAGCTACTTGATTTAGCGGAAAGTCAGATAAAACCTAATGCGCACAACAAAAAATATATCACAATACCAGCGCCATAAATATGACGGCCTGTCGTAAACCTTTATGTCTGTGCGTTGTTGCTGGCACGTGAAAAATGGCTGTTGCGATACATATACGAAAACTAAAACATTTTTGCGAATCGTGGATACTAGGAGAATTATTACGCTACAGAACATAACTTGGTTCGTAAAACAGACATAAGAAAATTACTGTAAAAACTCATAATAGTTTTTCCAGTGGGAAACGCAGTTGTAATGAGTTATAGGGTAGTCATTTATATTAATAGCTTTTCTCGGTATTTCTTTGAGGTTTAAACGTTGATATTGCTAATCCGTATAAAAGCGCTAACGACGTGACGACAGGCAATAACAAAAATGGAAATCATCGGGCGCTCCAGGAAGTCAGTTATTAATATTCGTTAGGTATACAGCATAACGTGTTTATTAGAGAATGGCAGTAAATCGAGTCGGGCGAGGGTGCGCGGCTCCGGGTTAGCCGCAAAATGGCTCGAGCGCGTGTCGACTGAGCTCTAACGATGTTCTTCAGATCCTACTAACATATTTGATGACTGTGATTTACTATCAGATCAGATTAGGAAGTATATTTTGTTGGAATAACTTGCGAACACGTGACAAGGGTGCGTTTGGATTTGGTGGTGACTATTCGTTTTGATTTAATTAACATGATTAAAGGGTGGACGTATTTTTAAAGTATATATTAATTTGGTCTTCTGTTTACTTAATTAAATACTGTTCTTATCGCTTCGTGTTTGATATATATATAAGTTTAACTTTTACATAATCATGTACTAGTTTATAAGTAACTAGCTTATAAACTGACTAGTACATAAACCCAATAAAGCTTTTCCAAACTATATTTTCCTGTGGAGGTATAATTTCCCTCAGCATGCAAATAATAAATACCCTATAATTATGTACGTCTTTATGTTTTGTTATTTAGATACCCTTTACAGTAGCTTACAATATGTTTTTCCAAAGCCATGCTCCTCTCCTCCAAGCCAGGTGCATAGTTGATGTGACCACGTTATCTATTTCAAGTCGACTGCGCGCTGACCGACCCGCCGCTCGTCCATCATAACGATATTACGCTTACACCGACAATATTGTATTTCATATTACTGTTTCAAATACACCCCTAACAATCCAAAATGTACCTTAACAAACACACGCAAGGACAAAAGTCCCGCAAGCTTTTAAACAAAATCAATACATCCCGCCGTCATTGGGAACAAACCTTGCACTATCACCGTGGTTTATTGTTAAGGGATATTGAATTCTATCTTAATGGGGTACGTTTCAAAATTATGGTGTTGCAAAGTTGCAAGTTTAGATGTTTTGTCCAAGCGGCTATAAAACGCTAAATCATAAATATGGAGCACTTATTAGGTCATATCGTGCTTACCAAAGTGTCAATGAATGGGATAAAGATAAGTAACTGTTGATGTGCGGGAGCCACCCTTGCCAAGTATTAATGTAAGCTCACTTGTTTTGTTGTAAAAATCAAGATATAACACAAACTACATTCGACCTTTGCTTGTTTAACATTCTACAAAATTTTGAAAGAACCAATCAAAAACATGTGTAGCGCATGACTTCTTAAACGTCTATTACATCCCTAATTATCGAAAACCCAAACAATTTCCTTTGACATTGTTGGTTTAAGGATTCTGCTATTTCAATCACGCGTTAACAATCCAAAGATTGCAATTGGCCCACACGACCCGTTTATAATAACAAACTGACAATCTGTCAGTTCGGTTGTGGCACCCGAAAGCCTGTATTTCTTCATGTTTGTATTAAACTAATCGGCTTATCCTTCGCTTCAACAATCAAACGCGTCTATTGGGCCCTTTTACTGCGACAGAATCGAAGGCGTTTCGAGAATTTATTGAAAATAATTCTCAGTTTGTTTGCCATTGTCGAGCTACCGACGACTTCAGTCCTTTGTGTTCTGTTATTATTTATTTAATAAACGGTTACACCTCTTTGTTGAAATGTTTTCTATCAATGCCATAGAGGCATAGAGGTTCGATTCATTCTCAGTTCTGTAAGTCGGAGATATTCACACATCCATAATCAAGTCTTTATAACACCGCAGTGCCCGATTGGCTGCTTAAAATTTCATCTTCATTGTGTTAGACATGTTTAGAAATACTTATGTTTAATCTGGTCGTTATGTTGAGATCTCACGACTCCTGGAAATGTGACCATATACTCAAAAAAGATAGGCAATAATCAATACCCATAAAAAAGAGGAAAGCTGTTTAAAATTACCAAAATACCTCTGAGCGACTTCAGAACTACAATATGTATATCCATCAAAGCAAATAAGAAAGTTAACTTTGAAAACGCAATATTGTCCTAGATAAGAGTTTGATACTTTTTAAATATTTGTGACCGTATAATTAAAAGCCTCGAACAAGTAAAAATATTTATCAGGCTCAATATTAATAGCCCTTCTAGTTCAAAGATCATTAGATGAATAAGATTATTATAGAACTCTTTTATTTGTTTACTTACTACTATTCTTTTATATGTTTAGGGGACCCGGGTACATACTAAAACTCTCATCAACTATTGCGAAATGGGCAAAACCATTCTCATTCAGTGACCTAACTGCGATCTCCAAATCACCTATAATTCTCAGGATTAGATAGACTGCGGATAATGATAATATTACAATTTTGGTATACTTACAAAGAACAATATTAGAATTTGAACACTAGATTCAACTAGAAATAGAGAAATAAATAGAACAGGTGAATAGAAAGACTACAGGCACAGGTATTTCAGTAATCGGGTCGCAAGCTATCGCGGTTGGCAGCCGGCGATTAGATAAACGGACGGGATCGGTAAATATTGTGAATGTAAACAGAGATCGGTCACACTACGACTAGCCGTCCGCACTATTTGCTCGTTACGTTACTTCAACTATTTGATTGGAACATCCTCTGTTTGCCAATATAGTACATACATAACAAGACTAAACTAATGTCAATGAATGGAGTACTAAGAAATGGCGTTTTTCCACGTTAATCTATATAGAAATGGTCGACGATCAGCAATGCACTCATTCTCTTGTATTGCAGGTTTCAGGTGACATACATAATAGGCTACTGCATCCTCTTCTTGCTATTTTCTTATTATTGTATTTATTGAAATACAATACAAGTTTTACCTTATTTTAAGGGGGAAAATCGATGTCTTCTGTTACTGACTAAAAAAACCACCCCGTTCCTACTTTTCGAGCCGGAGCCCCGGTAAACTCGCTAGGTAGTCCGCAGCTCCGGAACAAGTTTTACCTAATATCATTTTGCAATATTCTTAAAGAAAATTATGCAGTGTTATCGAATACATTTTGGGAATAGTTCACCTGAAAATATTAAAGCTTAATTCAGCTGTTTTTGATTCAATAGGCATTACGACAGCCGAGCAGCGTAGGTTTTCACTTTTAGAGGGCATGAAAGGAAAATCGATAAAGTTCTTTCAATCATTTTAATATGTATTTTGATAATAATTTATATATAACACATTTTTACAATATCGGGCTAACTATGATGGGAGGGACAATCTTAAACACTTGTGACAATTCATTATGGATGTTAGAATATGTATGAACTACTAGGTAAGTAGTGAATATGTATTTATTATAACTATCTTCTACTAACATCATAGATAACATAGTTTCTATAGCGCGCGGGAATACTTCATATTCTCGGTAACTAACCACACAAGTATATACACAATATACATTTACCAATAACTAATTCTATAGCCATACGTGTACACGTACGATAATATAAAACTTTCATTTGAATATACATAAATAGCTATCAACTAGACATATTCGACTATGATAATACTGAAACTTACAACTAGATATTGCATTCTGATAAAATCTGGTCATTTCTCATATAATAAAATTACTTAGCTAAACGTGACACAGGTTTTTACACAAATATACAAACTCCAATCAAAATGGAATGCATGATGATCACAATGAGCGCTTAAGAGCGCCGAAGTCAAGTCAAGAGCTCCTACACTAAGAGCGCTCACACATCGCAGCAGATAATTCCCCTTGACTCATTAACATTAGACATAATTATATTACAAATAAGTAGGAACTCCAGATACCTTAAAATTTCCAATCTAAGTACGAATATATGTACTTCGTCGTATTCGAGTTACTATTTGAATTGAACAATACTTTTAACAATCAATTTCATAATGACAACTACGAAACATCTGCTCATAATTTTAAAGCCGCATTTGGAAAATTCGGTGTGTTACTCGTATTCAATGGAATGTAATATAAATAAAGAAACAAAACTAATTCATTATAATGCAAGAAACTTGCACATAGCATTAAATTGTGGAAAAATCTTGTCTACTAAATGTAAATAATGGAACTGTAGGTAAGTAAACGTTTTGTACTTTTTAGGTAAAACCTGCATAATGGTGCTGTACACCGTGTTAAGAACACACTGTGATGTAAACCGAATTTTGCAAAGTGCGACACATGGACTAGTATATCACTTAACACTCAGTTTGTATTGATGGTACATTTCACCACCAGCAGCCGCCGCCCTGGGGAGCGTGGCTACTGACTGGCGGCTGGTGATGCATGGACTGGTGGTACGGTGGTAGGGACATGCCCAGCGGCGGCAGACCGTCAGGTTTGCCAACACATGGCCTGCCATCCTTCACTAGCACCGGTACAGCTACTCGCCGCGGAGAGTTCAACCCTCCTACATTCAAATCGTGAGCCCCCTTCTCCTGAACAGCCCTCTTAGTCTTGTACCTGTGGTTCTGGAACCATATCTTCACCTGTGTTGGCGTCAGCCGTATCAAGCTGGCGAGGTGTTCCCTCTCTGGGGCTGATAGGTACCTCTGCTGACGGAAGCGTCGCTCTAGTTCGTAAGTTTGTGCCTTTGAGAAGAGTACTCGTCGCTTACGTTTCTTGTGTGCGAGGCTGTCGGAGCCGGGGTTCACGGTCGGTTCGTGGTCGTGTTCATCGTCGTGGTCGATGTCGTGGTCGTCGTCGTGCTCGTGCTCGTGCTCGTGGCGCACGTCCGTCACGGGCGGGGAGGAGGCTGGCGGCCCCACGTACGATAACTCCGAAGCACGAGATGTGCTGTCCGGACTAGCTTGTTGACCCACAACACCTATGACAAAAGAAAATGTTTATTAATAAATTGTCAATTGCTTTATATGCATAAACTAGGAAATTAATGATTATTCTACATGTTAATTATTCTGCATGCCTATTCTTAACTAAGCTTTAAAGGGTTTATTAAACGACTAGCAATAAAATAATTTAATAAAACTCGGTCGCCTGTTCCCAACACTCTCATCCGAGCCACTTAATCTCTTCGAGGGTGACGCTCTATTTAACTGTAACTGAATGCCATGTTCCAACAAATAATGGGATGTGAAAAAAATCGCAGCAAATACAACATTGTTCAGTATTCACCCCTCGAACGTTTAGTTGTTTCACACGGATATGATAATACGGGCGGGCGGGAGCTCGGCTGGGCGTGGTGGACACTGGGGATGTTCGCGCGGCAGGGAGGGGGGGGCAGGGGGTAGGGTGCCACACCCACCCCTGCCAGCTGCCAGCTTTTGTTCAACGATCGTCCTGCTTACCTTCATAAGCGCACCCAGGAAATTTAATAAAAGTATCGAGTCACGGATTCTCTTTATCTCCCAACTTAGTGGGTTACTCTGTGACACTGCAATAAGCTTACGAGACGCTTTATTCAATATTACTTTCAAAAGTACGTAAATAAAAATAAATCCCTAAATACTACAAAATCAAAAATAAACTAAAGAAAAAATCTATAAGTACTGCAAAATTTTATAAAACAAACAAATACAACAATAACGGAAATTAAAATCCATTGCATCAATCCTAAACATTCATCAATCACGCGAAACAGGGAAGTCGCGTCCATATTGCATGCTACCTTTGTAAATGGAAGTCGACACAATAAAATCTATAACTGTCATCGAATAAAGAACAAATAGCATCCCTAACAGCCGCAAACATGGTGTAATTGATAGCCCGACAGCTGGCTCCCAGCCCCATCACCATCTATTGGTGACAAATTCGTTCCACGTCTCACCCCTCACGCCAAACAATCACTGGTAGCTACCCCCAAATTACCCCACAGGGCGTGAACTGTATACAACCCCATTTAAGACTCATGAGATTTTATTTATTTTGGAATCCATTGCAATATCCGCTGACATCGATTTGGATTTACTCGAATGTATCGAGAATCGGAAAGTGTTTAACTTATCGAGATATATGTTGGTTCTTATCATTTGTAAATTATTTCAATAGCAAAAGTTCTTACTACTATTGTAATTAAATAGCGTTTACAAGATCAGAAAAAAGCAAACGTACTTAGTGAGGGTGCTACTTTTATGCTAATCATCATCATAATCATCTAAAACTTTCACACGGTCGAAGCGCCCACTTCAATAGATATTTGAATGGACAACATCGATGGTAATGAGCCACTAAAACTCTCAAAAAGCCAATCAATCAACGCCAGATAGAATAGGCGTTACAAGCAATCCAATGCACAAGTACATATAGAATGAGCCGAAAGTGTTCGATAAGCGATAAAAATAATTAATGACAACACCAGATTAGCGGTTGAAGGCACTTGAATGAAGGAGCATTTCAAAAAATAATCTCGGCCTCTCCAATAGCTACCGAATACACATTAGTTTCGAGTGGGTCAACTTATTTGTGTACGATAATTCGGAGATGACAATATTCCGAGATAAATGCCTGATAGATAGGATTTAGTTTGTCTTGCTGGGATTGGAATTGACCGATCGTCGCGTCGGTACAACAAATGTTTTATATTTCTGTTCTATTAATATTCTACCTAATCCATCAACATTAAAGTCTTCCTTCGATCTTAAGAACAACTAATGACAATGTGTCAGAAGAGTCTATCTTTCGGACTGAAAGAAAGCAATAAAAGAAAAACAATCTGCACCAAGCAAGTACATGGCCTCAAAATCCATGGAAAAATACTATCATATTTTGTTAATACTATTTGTTTGTAGATTATGGATAAAATACTGATACAAAGTATACACGTCATTCATCACGCTGCAATGTTATGGAGGTCCAACTGATACCCTTTTATCATAATATATCTCCGGACAGAAATATCTCAAAAGATGACGACTTCGTAAACTGGTAACTAAGGCTGTACGAATTCGATAATCTTATCCGCCTGATAATCTGTTACTACACATCTTTACACGTATGTTTGGAAGTATTACAAATATTATTTGAAAACAATTCGTAGCAAATACCTACTGTATGAATTCATAGATGAAATCGATCGACTGAATGAAACCACGATTTGTTTAGATTTTTTTTTTTCAATAGTCGAAAAACCCAATTCAGAATTTTTATCAGTAGGCTCGTCACAAACTCAAGTCAAGTCCGTCGGACAAATCCTCATCTGAGTAGGCCGTAATGTACAATAAGGTGTATTTCATCGCAATTAAATTATTATAATAACTTCATTTATCACGATGTATTATGGCATTTTAACATATACACTGACGATGACTTTCGAACTAATTATAGCTTGTATGTTACAACTCTAGTAAGGACTTCTTTCACAATGACTGGATAGCCGCTATGTCTCAGATAAATTTGAATTAAGAACGTAATTTGTATGAACTATCTGTCACATAAGTTTATCGGGTACTTATATGAAGGCGGTGAAACAGGCGCTAATGTCTGAATACTCAAACGCTACTCAATTTTAAAACGCTCTCAAAACTAGTTCTGTCCCTATCAATTCTTTATAAAATGACAGAGATAGAACGATATTTAAGTGCAACTTAAAATTTAGTAGCATTTCAGTATTCAGCTCCTTCAAAAACCTATATGAATGATAAAACGTGTACGCTCATAGTAAACAAACGTAAATGAACACTCAACAAACAAGAGTTAGTAGCAAATAATATGGTTTCAGTACTCCATAGCCAGTAGGAGCACTTAATAAAGAATACTAGAATAGTATTTATTGGGCCACTTTGCATCGAAAGCTAATAACTTGAATGAAGCATCGTTACGTATAAGCCCTTCAATTATAAAAGTTAGATCAACACTAGATACTGTTTGCACTAAACTTTACGCGACAATTTCGATACTT
This sequence comes from Spodoptera frugiperda, assembly GCF_023101765.2. NCBI lineage: Eukaryota > Metazoa > Arthropoda > Insecta > Lepidoptera > Noctuidae > Spodoptera > Spodoptera frugiperda. The sequence goes on along the minus strand of NC_064217.1, from coordinate 6,219,552 downwards.
GTGAATGTGATTCAGTTTCAGTGAAGTATTATTTAAAGTAAGTCCTTGTTGTTAGTTTACTTTTAACTCTAGTGAAGATAAGAGAAGATGAAACGAGAATTAATATTATTTAAGCATCAAATGTTACAATAAAGAATTTCCGATTGAAGAAATGCCGACGGATACTCTACCTACAGCCGCGTTAAGCTTAAGCAATTATTTTTTATTAAAATAAAATAGTATTGCTTATATTTAATTATTATATTGTATCCAAAAATAAGTTCATTATAAAAAAAATGCTTAACAACGTTTAAAAAAGTCTATGACTGACTGGTCACATTGCTGTATGCACCTAAACACTTTTCTTTCCACAATGAAGAAAAGTCTCACAGAATAGAATTAAATAACTACAATTACCGACGGCATAAAATGACTATGATAAATATACTTACAGCTGTTATGTCCATCGTGGTGATCTAGAGACAGCCAGGGCTGGTGGTGCCTCAACAGTTCGTGTGAGTAGGGGTGGTGGGGCGGCGCGTATGGTGGCAGCTCCAGGGAGCACCCGCCGAGGGTCCCGGGCGCTGGGGCTGGCTCCAACCCTTTACCCTCGTTCAACCCTAATATATCCGAGATCTGGAAACCGGGCCGCTGTCCCGGCATTTTCATACTATCCAACAACCTGCGACAAAGAAAATTCACATTATTTTTCATGAATTATGGAAACAAAACTATAATTATAATACATACTTCTGTAACATAAATAAAGAATAGAAGATAGTACTGATTATAATTATAAATAAATGGGCCTAAAACACTTAATAATCGACGTAAATACGCTTGCCTAATTAATTGCACTTTTATGAAGAAAAGATTTAAACGCGCACTACTTGAACTTTGTCCACTTTTTCCTAAAGCTTCGAGCCAACGATGACAAAAACTTATGTATTGAAAATACTACTATAAATTTAATATAAAAAAGAAAAGATAAAATTTCAGAGAAACACTGAAAATTCTGAAAAAATCTTAAACATAGAAATGTTTAAGATTTTTTGAGCCTACGATACCGACATAGTATTCGCACGCCTACTAAAAGCTATACTACAACCATGTACTTAAAAAAAACTATCCATTCAACCAATTCACAAAGTTGTCGAGCACACAATGTTTAACTCGAAAACTCACGTCATCTTAAGAAGCGACAAGTCTTGATGGTGTATAATTGAAAGAAAACATTTGAAATTCCATCAATCCGTCTATTATTGTCGGAGAGCACCTCTCGAGAATACGTGACCTGAATAATGGAAGGTTTCTTTACATTGCACGAGAGTACCAAATGCTGTGTCAATCAGTGTTACATGTAGCCTGAGTTCCCGCGACCGAGGCCCGGACGTGACGCGATCAATGGCGGCTCTTATAACAGCCTGCAGGTTGTAAACAACACTATTAACAACCTCTCACTAAGAGAGGTGCAAAAACTATCACAAGGAATGTCACGATCACGATACTTCGAAACGAGGATTATAATAATATGGTGCGAGACAAGTGGAACGGACATGTAGTGTTCGAGCATAGAACCGACGGTAGGTGGACTTGGTTAATGTATAATTAGCCTAACTTTTACGGTATACTTACAACTACTTAACAAATATCTAAAAATAAATTGATTAAAACCTTCATTTTGCAAAATAGCGTGAAATATTTAAACCTAATATTTTTTTACATTAACTCTTTTATATTATACGTCAATAATCACTGATCACTTTGATTCACTAATTACAATCACGAATCCGTATCTCACCCGGGAAACGCGGATCGGAAAGCTGCTGGATATAGCGCTGGCAAGAAGGCTGGGCCCCAGGGTGGCAGCAGGATGGGGCTCCAGGCCAGCAGGGATGCCGGCGGCAGCAGCGGCGGCGGTGACCGCGCACTCTCGCCCTCCTCGCACTTCATCTCCCGACCGGGAGAACTCGCTTTCGGGATAATGTTGACGGCTGTAGCTACACTCGCGAGAACACGTGCTGCGCCTTGCGACGCCGCGTCCGCACTAAACAACCCTCGAGTGGTGCTCGGGGTGAAGAACACCCCGCGCCGCCCTCGTGCCTCGACAGCCTACTCAGCTCCGGACTAGCCTCGAGGGTGCTCCACTGACCTCCGCCAATAGCGACGCGCCGCCGACTGGGCGGGATTCCCGTCAGCCAATCGCACGGCGGCCGAAGCCTTCCCAACAAAAAAAACTGGAGTATACACTTTGAATAGAGGAGCTTTCGACGTAGCGCGTTATGTTATGTCGCTTTTTGTAATGAGTGCGAGCATTAAGCCCATTGTTGAGGCCGGGTTCGTTATGGACGCCGCTCCAAATGCCCGGATAACGATTTTCATTTAGAGTGTTTTAATAAGCCCATGTAAGCTGATGTTAGCAAAATATTTGAAATGATTTTTTGTACCAACACGTAGTTCACAGTGTATTTAGGGATTTCGTTTACTTATTTGAAATACCTCTTTATTCAATTGTAGCTTTTTACAATAGTAGTTCATATTTTTTATACTTTTGTAGACTTTTAACACTCTCCTTTTATGATCGTATTTCTTTGAAATAAAATTTTAATGTCACAATATTTCACAGTATGGATTAACTTTGAACTGTTGTAAAACTGAATTTTATATCATTTAAGTACAGATACTCAATTCTACAACAGAATTTTATTTAAAAGACTTCAAACTACCATTAACTTTTGAATAAGTACCTACGTGACTAACAAACGGTTGGCAAAGCTAATTTCTTTAGAACATCTTAAACATTAGATGGGTCGCCGACAAATCTCTTGCACATGTTGCAGTTTGCAGTACTTAGCGCATTGAAAGAATTGAAAGTAGACAATAGTGTTCCACAAACAGGTAGAGGACGCCACTGTTATCAGTTTATGACTTGCACGTGTGCGCACCAATTGTTCTTCCTTCATTTATTACAAAGAAGTTTTTGTTTCAATAGTCACTTAAAAGCCGATATTGGTATTACTGGCCACATGTTGGAACTTGAAATTTGAAAAAAGAAAGGTTTTAGAATGAAAGACAATAAAATTTACTTGAGCTAAAAAAAATTAATGGCAGGAATTCTCTATTTGAAAAAGTATAAAGGTGTTTTATTAAATGTAGAAATTAACATGCAATTTTTTTTTATAATCCTGTATATACCAAAGGTCACTTATGTTCACTTCTATTAAGCTTTCTGATGCTACCATAACAAACTGAACTAGATTAGTATCTCAGTAAAACCTTAATAAATTAGTCCAAAAATAACAAATAATAATTTAAGTTCATAAGAAAATTAGAAAAAAAAACTTATTAAGTAGAGGGGCTGGAGGTAAATCGAAATAGAAATACATAACATTAAATATAAATCTGATTTAGCCGACGGAAAAGATTTTTAGTTCATGAACTAAAAATCTAATTGTATGATGTATTCATACAATTAGATTTTTACACTATACTTCTATTCGAAAAGTATCAAACGATTCCGTCGCAAGAGTCGTTAGCATTTTTGTAAATTATTGCTTAATGAGTATTTAGTAATTAGAAGCCAAACATGGAGCAATATCAAAATCCTATGTTATTAACGTAATTCGACACACCCAATAAGTTCTTTATAGAACCCTGGAGACAAAACCGAAACCCTTTGCTTGATAGTCGGATAAGGATAAGGTACCTCAGTAATTTGTATTAATAGCAAAATCTATCTCCCTTAAATAGGTAAAGGTGTGCATCTACAATGTAATATCCACTTTTGATCAAGATTCTGAACGTGACTAAGAGTTTTCAAAAATCGAAAGATCCAATAAAGCATTCTACTTTAGTACTTCATAAGTTGCTACATATTAGGATTAAATAAAAAGATTTTTATGCTGGTTTCTATATAATGTTAAGGTTCTCAGAGAAAGAACTACAAGTATTGTTTAAACAATATCGGCAGTTTGTTTTACAAGTTACAGATGTGCAATTGGGGATTTTTTAAGCAAAACAATGGCGCCAACTAATGATAAAAACACGATTTTGTTATAAAATATCTTGACTTGGCTCACGAGGTTGTCGACATGTGGAATGTGGATTCGGCTATCGTTGTGCCGATAGTCGTGTCGGCCAACGGATTAATACCCAACAGCCTCGACAACCACCTTAGGAGGCTGGGGTTAGGCGGATGGATCAAGGGCCTGATGCAGAAGGCAGTACTCCTCGAAACGGCACGTATTGTGAGGAGGTTTCTGTCTTTGGAGCCCTAACCACCGGTAGCTTGGACCATGCTCCCGCTACTGGTCGGCTCCTATTTTTATATTTTTAAATGTTATTTTGTTTTTTATTTTTATAAGTAATATTTAAAAATATAATTTTAGAGTGTTATAAATAAATATATAGATAATAAAACGCGAATTTGTTAAAATTTTGGCTTTCATTTGTTAGATGCGCCTACAATATTATTAGATACAAGTAATACATAATATTATTTTTTATGTTAAACGGTTTTAATGTGTGGTCATAAAAATTAGGAGTGTGTACCAAATATCAGATCGATCTGTCGTCAGGAAGGGGTGAAATTTCAATTACTAAATTTGACCCAAACAAACAAGGTAAGCTAAATAAAACCGTTTAAAAAATGTAATTTTAATAAATAACTTATTTTTTTGGGTTTCATGGGGTTCGTATTGTAAATAACACAATAATATCTAGCTGATATATGTTTTTATCAAAAAAAAAATTGAATTTATAACTAAATACATTTTTTGATATAAGTTATACATATTATAACTATGCTATAATAAATTGAAAATTTTATTAAGTTACATTATTCGCCGGAATCCTAGGCTTGTGCATTAGTTGAAATATCAAAAAGTACCATACGACTAAAAGATAACACAGTCACATTTTTCAAATGGGTATTCGATTTTCTACTAAATTAAAATAAAATAAAATAAGGTAATTTAAAAAACTAAAAAACCCGACTGCGTTTCTTCATAATATGAAAATGAAAAAACCCTAAAACAAGAAAGTCATCGTAAAATTGAAGCAGTCGGGACCCATTCTAGAAAGCCAGCTAGCCTCACTAAGTCTTCATATTTAGAATGGGTCCCGACTGCTTCAATTTTACGATGACTTTCTTGTTTTAGGGTTTTTTCATTTTCATATTATGAAGAAACGCAGTCGGGATTTTTATTTTTTTAAATTACCTTATTTTATTTTACTTTTAGTTTTATTATTTTTATATTTTGATAATTATAAGTATCTAGTGTCATTCTCACAGTAAATATGAATCAAACGACCCCTATCAAGCTGAAATCCATCGAGTCGTTCTGGCTAGAGAGTGAGCAATATTCGAATTTGGCGCCAAAAATCCGCCATTTTGTTTTTTTACCTATTTTGACATATCCAGTGTCACTCTCACAGTAAATACGAATCTAACGACACCTCTCAAGCCAAAATCCATCAAGCCGTTTAGGCTGCAGAGCGTGCCAAACAATTATACATACATACATACATACTCTCGAAAAACATAAACCTCCTTCTGGCGCAGTCGGGTAAATAGCCTACTCCTTTGTACATCAGCTACATGCCAATTAAAGTCCCGTCAGAATCTGTCCAACCATTTCAGAGATTGGCCAAAACTAACAGACAGACAGACAAAAATTGTAAGGAAAAAATCATTTTAATGTTATTATTTACTAGCGACCCGCCTCAGCTTCGCATGGGTGCATTGGTGATATATTATGCCTGTATTATACACATAAACCTTCCTCTTGAATCACTCTACCTATTACAAAAAACCGCATCAAAATCCGTTGCGTAATTTTAAATATTTAAGCATACAGACAAACAGACAAAAATAGCGACTTTGTTTTATACTATGTAGTGATTTAATGTTAGATTAATATTAATTAAATAAAGGTGATTTGTAACTATATCATAGTTTAGATAAGAATTCATTATTTAAAGAAGCCGAAAGGTTGAATGAAACCTATAGGTTCATTTACAGGTACACAAAAAAAGCTTAAGGCAACACAATGAAGTTTCTTCTTTGTTGTTTAACGCCCATTGTTTAACTAAGTGAGGTACTTAATGCCAAACATCTGTTTCTAACCTTTAAAGTGTTAGCTTATTCTATACCTATTTGGTGTAAATTAGTTAGTAAGGTACGATAGGGTTGACGTATCCATATGGACAAAAATCCCCTAAAATAATAAATAGAAAAAAAAGTGTTAATTTGTTCTATGACGAACTAGAATTAACCTATTGTTATTGTGTGTGGTATTAGTTTATGTGGTTTATGCAAATGGGTCTCTATAGTTAATCTAAAGTTCAAAATAATATAATATCACATATTTTAATTCCTTTAAGGTTCGGGAAAGTTACACGTACCTATGTATACTGGGCATCATTCTCATATAAATTAGCTTATGTCAAAATTGTCTCTTGTAGCCAATTCAACCGATAGGTTATAAAACTGGCCGGAAGGTATGTCAAATTGTTACCGCGTAGCACGTAGCGCGTAGCTCGTAGTAAGTTAAGTCTTTGACTGCCAATAGAAAACTGTTGAAGGCAAATCACCGTCGGTCACCGGTGAAAGCCGTGGTGGCTTTCAATGTGTTAAACAGAACGGAAATGATGTCCTTGTTTTTTCAGCTTCATCACAGTGCTCATCTACGAATATATCAATACATAATAATATATAGTATGATGATAAATAGTTTCTAAAACAATAAATTATTGATATAGCATTCTTGTTTATTAAAAAAATGTTCACAATTTCCGACCAATAAGAACGTGGAGTCTATACTTATTGGTAGCTATTTTGTATATTTTGTCCAATAAGCCAATAGCAGAAACTCCGTTATAGTATTAGAACTAACGTCAATATTATATAAATTTTCTTATCAGACGAACCACTTTCAAGCATTTTATACCCAACCCATCTAAAACTAAACTAAACTTGGTAGGGTAAAGAGCATGATACCCCGTGAAAGCGCAGCAATAACAAAGAGCAATTATTTATATTGAAGCGGACCCCTAAGTGGCGTGCAGCTCACGAAATGTTTAATTGACTTATTGAGAATGAGTTTTTAAATCTATCGTTACAATCGGGTGCGCGCTCATCGCTACATGTGAGTGTAGTATACAGTAATCTTATAGATGGTTTGTATTTTTTAATAATTTAATAGGGATAATGGCAGGCTATAAAAGTTATAAATCTATTTAGTCTGTTAGTCAGGTAGTGAAAAATATTAAACAGGTATTTTTTTATTTTGTCATATAATGTAACAATACTTAGATAAAACGAATCAAAGTGGGAGACTAATACGTCATTTCTACGTAAAAAATGTACCTAGAAGTAACCTCACACGATATTTCAAATGGATATATCTTCGAAAGTATTTGCTTCCGTAAGAAAATAAAAATAACATGTGTAGTTTTAAAATAATCTAGAAACGGACATTAAAATAAAAATTAGTCATATCTACCCTAGTAGCAATATATAATATGTATGTATATTCAACGCCAAAGCTGTAGTTGTGTACCTTTTATTCTTTAACAGTAAGTAACATTGAGCATTATGTTGATAATAGGGACACATCAAGATAGTTCCAGACTCCGCCTAGTATCCAACGCAGACATTCTATTTTAGAACTACATATACTATATACTAGTTAGCTACAAAATGACATTATTAAGTAACAATACAGCTAAAATTATTTCTGAATAGTTGCCAGTCGGTGAGAGGAAAACTGTCGCCGACACCTACGCGAGCGACAGCAAAATAGTGACCGAGGCATTGATTTGCTCAAACACTAAAGATCGTAAAATTCTCGCAAATGCTATTAATATTCCTTCTTGAAGCAGAGTAATATTGTAATACCAATAAAATATACCAATCAGAAGTCAATTTACTACAACCAAAATCAAATATTACGTTAATTTGTGGTAATGGATTGGAATATAAAATCTTGTAAGAAAGACTTATAAGACTTATGCTGTTTCTATTGGATATCAGAAACATTATAGGTTAATTGGATTGTTCGTATGTTAGATAACGAAGAAACATCATCTGTAAGAAAAGAAATCAATACTTGTCTATTGTTTTAAATTAATCTATCAGGTGAACAATAAAACAAAATTGCGGAAACCACCTAGCTCTGAGTAAAATATCAACATTTAAATTAATCTCACAGAGAAAAGTAATTTTAAGCCCTAAATAGGTACTGGATGTATTTTCTCGATGATTTTGAATATACTACAATGAAGAGGTAAGCTGCGAGGCCAGATTTGTGAGGGGAGGGAGGCAGGTGCAATAGCCCTCTGTTACACGGGTCACTAGCCACTCCGCTGTACTAAAACACATTGTAATCTCCCACCCAACAAATGTTCGCCCACATATTAATCACAATTATAATTTTGAATATAAATAATTGAGTACACCTCATCATCGCATGAAAGGTTACCTCTAGTACAGGCTTAATGTATTATGTATTTGTTAAATGATTTCTTAAGTTAAAATGTAATTATTTACGAAAATATATTTGTTTTTAAGCTGACATGGTCACTAACACTAACACTAGAACTTAAGACGGGTTATTTACCATGTTTATTAATGTCTATGAGTTTCCGATATTTAGAACATTTTGCAACAGTGCCGAAATATCGGAAACTCATAGTCATTACGAAACATGGTAAATATCCCGTCTTAAGTTCTAATGTTAAAATTATATTTTTTTGGTATTTCACATAGGATTTCAGTTCAATATCTGTTTAAGAGGAATTGATCAAGTAAACAGAATTGGCCAGGTGTACTCACGTAGCTAGATGTGAGCTCGTAATCTATTACGCCCCGTATGGTTAATGAATCATTCATTATTAAAGCCCACTCATCAACTGCGTCTGCGTATGTTTCTTTATATTTCTATCTATTGCATCAATCATAGAAATCATTACCAATAAGTAAAACCGGATTTTCAACAAATGATACATGGTACAAAATAAATTACTTCGTGAATTAGTCACTGAAAATAAAAAGACGATCGTTTTATATTTGCATCGGTTAATGATAAAATAATGGGGGTTGATAGTAAGCACGATAGAAATGTAATTTGTATAAAAGTAGAATATCGTATTGAGGAGTCGCGCGCTTCGTACCAAGCGCCGACGAGCCCGCGAGAAAAAATTACCTTATGACCAAACTAACCAGCTACCATTACCGGAGTTAAACAGCACAATGTCAACAAATTACACGACAACTTTTGTATAATACCTGACTTTATGAACTGCGAAATGTGGCTACAGAAATGTAAGTTCAAGGGTATTAAGTTCGCATATTAGAGTAATAAACATAAATCACCGCATTCGTGGCTCGTGACCTACATTAGTCGGTGGAAAAAGAAACAAACGACAGCCGGCAACACGTCAGTCAGCACCTATGATACTTAAAGCGAATTTATGGCTGGAGCAACTCCTTTATCCAAGTTCTACGGCTTTGCGAGTGAATAGAGTAGGTCGATGGTTTCACGAATATTTCGTTATGGCAATCTGGTTAGGCGTACTGAGCCTAAATGGGTGAAAGCACGCTAACCTGCGAAGAGGGTTTCCAAACCAATTAAGGGCTCCACGAAGGCATGGGAGAGCGAGCAGCTGGTGGATTACGAGCTCGATGGTACTCAGTGCGCCGATTCATCGCCGACGGGACTATAAGTGTGCGGCACGCGAACCGTAACCGATCGACCGAAACGTTGTTCCGAGCCGTACACTAAACGCTACAATGTGCATGACATGCTCCGTATAGCTAAGCTTTGCTATTTGATTTGTTACACTACAGAAATAGTAGCAGGAGTCTGACAAAAACCTAGAAAGAAGTAAGTGTTATACCAGTACCAAAGCTTGCCCTGCTTCTTTAATATTTTTCCATGATGTACACACCCATGTTTTGTGTAATATATATGAAAATAAATGATTCACCTGTTATTACGAAACATGGATATCTATTTAAGTACGTAGGTACAGAAGTCCATACGGTAGCGATTACTGTCTTGTCTATTCCTGGAATTTATTCATACAGGTAGCATACAGGTAGTATGTAGAAAATATAAACCTATACTTATATTTATATGATTTATTGCATTTCTCTTCCTTACAGATAATAAGAGGAAATGGAGTAATGTTACACTGATAACAGATAAAAAGTTGACGCTTAACGTATTACATTTTGGCAAAACAATAACAAATAATACCTTCCCAATTTTACCTATACTCGGTTAAAGAAGCAAAATCACGAAAACAAACGTTCCACCGTAATATGGCTTCGTATAGAAAATTCGTTTCAATAAAGAAAATAACATGAATATCATGATGGAAGATATAAAGTTGTTTGAGCGCGCTCGTAGTCAATTTCAGCGCACTCAGTCAAATTCTTCCGCAAGACATTTTTCAACGACATTGTCGGGGTCGCGTGCTGTCTAGCAATGCACTTCGTTTTCGTAAATGCATGCACATTGGTAAGAGACTGGTTGAAACATCGCCCTTACTTGTATTTACTGATAGAATGCTAGATATAGGTAGATGTATACAGTATATTTATGTATGTAATCTTCGCTTAGTAAGCCGTACTTGAGACGTAACTCATATTACCGGGGAGTCCCTTTAATTATTAAAGTCACCGCACTTTATAGACGAAAGATTTTTCATTTTCAGTGAAAAGTGCCAAAGACTCTATAAACAAATGAAAAAAAAAATCAATACTCACGCATAAGAAGAATTGTATTTGTAGTCTTCCTCTATGGGTGGCTGACGCACTTGATAGGCCAGGTCAGCGCCATAGTCCGGCGGTATGATGGACCAGTTGTTATCATAGTTGCTGTAATAGTCGCCGTACACCATCTCGCCCTCACCCATCATTCTCATCATACACTAACAACGTCCACGATATCCAAACTAATTCTACACTAAACACAAATTAAAGTTAAATTCTCAAATCACTGCAGATAAGCGAATTTCATAACAAAAGCTTAATTATTTTATAGATTACGTATGATTAGTGCGGACGCGAGCCATGTAGGGACTGCGAGCTATCGACTGATCGATGCTTCACCGGTCCTTATCAATAAAATTGTATCGTTATCATATCTAACAGCTTTCCCCTGCGATATGGGACTTTTATAATAGGTACGCACACTGTGACAAGTCACATCGCCGATGTAGGTACGTGCAAGATATTATATTATCTGTGTCAGATGTAATGTGCGAGCAAAACGTGCCACTGTCACCGGTGGTGTTATGAAATCCTGGAATGACAGGTGACGAACTAAGTCTTGATAAATAGCCACGAAATGATGGCTTATCTTACCTTGTACTATGGCGCCCGTACTTACATACTAGTACATACATTTTATTTATGGAATAGATATAGCTGTCTATTACTATTTGCTGATATTTGTACAAAATAACTACAAAAAAACACTGATCGGTATTGAAAATGTTCGCATTGAACATTTCCTGTAAATAAATACGTCAGCGCAATCATTTGTATCCCGTTAACGTTCTACTATACACCTACCTACTACCTATGTACCTAATTAAATAATCAGAGCAAAACCAAAGTAAGGTAGACAGCCCATGTACGAAACAATGTGTGTATGTTAATTATATAAACACGATGTATTTCCGTAGAACAGTAAGTACCTAAGTATTCTTAAACATTACCCGTGACCTTTACCTAAATAAATTGCTACAGAAAATGTAAATTTGAAGAAAATTAACAAAAAAGCATTAATATTTGCTTGAAAGTTCAATATTTATGCGAAAAATTGATAAAATAAAAACAAAAAGTCATCAAACATGCTTTAGTAAAGGTTAAAATGGTTACAAAAGCTACGAAAGTACAATTGCTACGATAATCTGCGTAAACATTGTCCAAATTAACAATGTAACAAAAAGGTGGTTGTGTACCTCTGGTGGGACTCGAACCCACAATCCTCGGCTTAGGAGGCCGATGCCTTATCCATTGGGCCACAGAGGCGACCGGCAGACCGACGCGAGTAGCCGCACCCGTTCTACGGCGCCGACGACGTCGTTGCGTCACCGCGCGTCATAGCGGGCGCGTGCGATCACACACAGATATACCTACACCGTGATTATTTAATACATTACTCATACATACATACATTATAATTAATGTCAATTCAAACAATAAGTTCAATGTCATTTGATCTAAAGCAGAACGGGTTTGCTCCTCGTAAATATTAGATCCATAGTCGATAGTTCCGGATTGAACGTGCGAGGTAGGTACCAATCTATTTTTATCATTAGTAGGTATCTTACGCTGTGGCGTTACGATTAATTTTAGGTGACGTCACGGCGGAATTCCATTTTTTACGGCTTGATTGCTGCTATACCCGTCGACACGTATCAACCTTCTATATATTTATGTACAAGCAATACTAATACCTGTCACATGAGATGTTTAGAACCAAAATATTTAATAGAAATCGTTGAATTAATAAACAAAATTAATTTAAAATGTAATCAGTAATCTGCTCTCAATTACACTCTTATCTTTAAAACGTATAATTTGTGACGTACCTACCCACATATACGTACCTAGTGTTTAATATGTGTTTACGTTTTTTAAAGATAAAATTAATCAGTCAAGCCTTTATTTTTGTTTTAATATCAAATTGGCTTAACGATTGATTGTACAATACCAATTATTGTGAACTTTATCAGAAATAGTACGACACGCAGAATATCAAAGTACCCGATTTTGCGAATTTATCCATACGATTATGAACTTTGGGACAAATAGTTAAAGTTGATAATCTGTTAGAGAGATTTTGCTCGATTTCGTCACATAGTTTGTCAACGTTTCACGTTTTCTAACGAGTTGGTACCCTTGTGTATCTAAATTTAGCGACACGTCTATCAACAGCGAGTATGCTAGTTCAATAAACGAGGCATAGACACAGAGTCCAGTTTCTTCTTACTAATCATAAGTTTACTAGACTTTAGTAAATTGTTGTCTAGCTCGGTAAAAGTAGTTCAAGGTTTCGTTCTAAATGCGAATTGTAATTTGTAATGAAATAAGTTTTTTAAGACGTTTTCTATTCAATCTCAGTAGTAGCACGAAAACTGGGATTATGCCTGGAATAATATAAATGGGATTTAAATTCAAAAGGACTGCCTCGTTGATCGAGTGGTCGCAAATGCGACTACCGGACAAGGGGTCTCGGGTTCGATTCCCGGGTCGGGCAAAGTATTACTGGACTTTTTTTTTCGGTTTTCGTAAATTTCTCAGTAGTAGCACGGAGTCTAGAATTGTGCCCAGTATATGGCAATATGCTCACCCCCTATTATATGGGATTTATAACACAAATGCTGTAAGCAGAGGAGCTCGTGACAGACATTTGCTGAACTATGGGGTCATTTCCATTGATTTATTTTATAAAGGAGTTAAAAAATGAAATGTGCTTTTGTAAATAATTTATTATACTACAATGTTTTATAAAAGCTATTGTTTACAAATAAGCACTTACACTATATTTTATAAAATTACTCTTAAATCAATACATCAATACAGATATGTTCCATTCGTTACTTTGCCACCAAAATTAGAGGTTTAAAATCTTGTGTTTAACAAGATTTTAAACTTCTTTTGGTATATCATTATCATTGATATTACATAACACTACACTATCGTATTAAAACTATCGGGAGACATTAAATTTATGATATATATGGCTATGGGCCCCAAGCGTGGCTTGAAATTAGTCGAGTTACCTCAACCAACAGTTACGTGAACAATTTGTACAAGACAATTAATTTACGACACCATTGTTACATGACAATACTCGTAACTACATACTTTTCTATAAACTAGGTGACTTATCTAAGTTTACAATGAAAATGGGTTATAACCCCGTTAGGGTATCTGACTAGGGCGGTTTGGTTAGCAAAGTGCTTCTTACACACAGGACATGCGTCGCCGTCTGTGACCAGCGAGCCCTGTGACACGCAGTACTGCTTCATATCTTCTATCTGTAATATACAAGAAAAAAAATACTTAAAAAAATATTGAGAATACAAAAAGGTAAATAATATTTTGCATGACATGGGAATAGAACCCCTTGCTCCATAGCCCTTGCAATCAAATCAAATCCATTTACTTTTACTAAATGGATTTGTCTACCCTATTTTGAAAAAATCTTGTTTTCGAGTTTTAAGTGATTTTTAAGTCATGAGAAGGAAAGGCAATGCCAGAATTTTATTGACTTAAAAACCACCCCGTTCTACCTTCCAGATTCGAATCTGGGCCCCGGTAACCCTTTTGGTCGTCCGCAGTCCCCGGCCAGGTCAATCAAAGTAATGTCTCTCATATGGAAGCTTGTACTGAATGTGATTAAATTCAAAACACCAAAGGGCCCTTCGAAATACGTATTTAAAATAAATATGATCACCTGTTCATGTTCAGCCTGTGACAACCCTTGAACAATCTGCACCCGACGGGCCAAAGCGAACTGACTCTCCAGAATATTCTCTAATATTTTCTTCAAACGACACAGAGGTACCGAGTCAGGCAACACAGATAGGACCTGGAAACCAATATTGAATTTAACTCGCATTCTTCAGTCACTGTCATAAATTTTTTCAAAAGACTTTAATTACTGGAATGTAAACGTTTAAAAATTACTTAAACTTACACCCAAGGGTGATGATATTTCATCAACATGATCCTCCAATATATCGAGTGCCCTCTCTATGTTGGGAACAGCGGTCTTCGGGTGTCTCGTCGCATTGGCTAAGAGGTTACTGACCCTTTCGCGCGCACTCTCTTCTTCAGGGTTAATGAGGAAACGCATCAGTATGACATAAACGTCTTGGCCTTTGTTTCTTAGATTTGTACTATAATTTTCACAGTAGCGCACTGCTTTATCTACATCCCCTAAAGACAGACATACAAAATCCTTATTATTACCTATTCAAATTACCGACAGATACATCAATGTGTTCTCTATAGGTACTTACCTAATATAAGTACGTAAATAGCGAGTGCCTGCTCATGGCGTCCTAATTTTCCATAAATGATGGCTCTTTCCTCGAAAAGGCTATCAACAGGAAAGTGCGCAAGAACTGCCTTGGGCGTGTAATGCGCGGATTTCTCCAGAAACGCAATAAGTTTGGACTTGATGTGCTGCAGCTCTGTGTCGGTTAGGTTCCCCTTCTTGTCTGTGATCTTGTCTCGGTACATGTTGATGAGTGCGTCGTGGAACAACGAGTTCGTATCGTTCCACGTGTGGATCACATGCTCCAGGTACGGGATCACAAGGGACTCGTGCTTTTCCTGCAGGAAGTCGAAAATCTTCGGACGAGGCAAATTCTCAATTTCTACTTTATCTTCAGTAAATATCTTCAAACCTTCTTCGGGATGATCTTTCAATACCCAGTCAGAGAATTGGAATATTAAGTTTATGTGTTCAGCACCTGAAACACGACATGATTTTTCGATTTTATTGCGGTTGTACTTTAATTCAATACTTGAACGAAAATAATAGACATTATGAGTTATTAAAGAAAGCAAAAATGCAAGTCACAATCTCGACATTTCGGAGTTCCGATTAACTCAAAAGGGAGAATGACTTAGTAGATTTGTTCGCTTTGTCGCTGACCACTGTCCATCTTAAGTTTAATCAACTGGAATATGGATCATCAATGGATCACCCCAAAAGATCTGTTCCAACCGAAACACCACCATCATCAGAACTAACCAAGTTGCTGCAAATAATTCACCGTTCTTTGATAGCCAGCTATGCTGGAATCTGTTTGTTTCGCGTGATCTTTCAGCAGCTGAAGCGCTTTCATGTGCTGTTCGTACTTTTGATACAACATGACCAATTCGCTGTATTTCTTATATTGTAACAGTTTCTTGTCTACTTCATCCACACAAATGTGGTTACTCGTTTGTATTAGATTTGTAACATCAAAATTCACCTGTAAAAGGAAATAGGTTGGTTACACAAATGTAATTTTACTATAGGAAGATAATTAATAAACTCTTTTTGTTATATTGTGTTTAAATTCAACCCTTTAATATTTTGCAGGTCTGCAGACGGTAAGCAAGGGTAGCTCGCCGCAAGACTAGGATGAGACTCGTGCGTACGGCGTTCCGCGCGCGCCTCTATGAGCCACCACAGATGGAGGCCTAGGGTAATGCCCGATTGGGAGCCGCAAAAAACTAATCGGATTACCGGGGCTCCGGCTCGTAGTGTAAGTAGAAACAGGGTGGTTTTTAGTCAGTATGAGTCTCGCCTCTCCCAAAGCGGGAAAGTAACTGAATGATATCCCTTCTAAAAAAATCCTATCATATTTAATTAGATATGCTATGATTAGATGCTAGGAATTAGGTTTACCTGTAAGAAGCACTTCAACAGTGTAGTTTCAATCAGCTCTCGATGCCGACTTTCGTTGGTCGCTTCATTTTGACCGGTGTCTTTTCCTAAATTACTTTGTACCGCCTTCAAGTATACTATCATGGCCTTTAAGGCGCTTTCAAGGTCCTTACCAGACACTTTCTTCACTTTTTCTTTATCATCACCTATTTTACATTCCAATTCAGGAATTAATTTGATGACGTCAGCAGGGTCTGTCTTGAGTTTAATGAATTCTTTCATAGCTAAGGTATATTGTTTGATGTCGAACAGTTCTAATGCATACAACCGTTGAATGGAATTAATCCTCTGGTCTTTTTCTTCACGCGTGCAATTTGAAAGGCTCTGTTGAGAAAAGATTGGCAATGCCAAGAGTTTAGAAAATGTGTAATTTATATTTTTATGGCTTGGTCCGTCATATCCATTGCTATAGGTAGTTTAGAATTGATAGTAGTTTGGATATAAGTGTCCAGATGGTTATAATAATAAACTCCTATAATAAATGCAGTTTGATATTTGAAGCAAGAAAAACAGTTAAAGTAGTACAGCGAACTGTGTGTTGAAGTTATTTAGAATATTTAGTTTAGACAGTAATTACAGTTCCTATTAATAGAAAATTAATACTTAGCATTAATAAATAATTGCTACACTTTGTAAAGTCATAACTACGGAGGCCTAGACCTTTTACAGTACGGTACCTAGGTATATAACTTACTTTTAATGGGTATTTGTCCTACTAATAAAATCAATACAAGTACTTACATTAAGCAGTTTGATCATTTCTGCCTCCCTTTTTTTAATTGCAGTTCGAAACATTTTGCAATATTTTTTTTATTTTCAATAAAAATCATACTTCCTATAACACTCGTCTGTTCGATTGCATTATTTACTGACTAATACATGTTTTTAACATAAATTTTCCTCTTTACCCATTTAATTAATTCATTTTGTTTCTGGACTTAATTAGTACATGTTATGATTAATGCCATACATACATAGACGAACGTACGTATATTATGTACTTACGTTAAATAAGTAGGTACTGACTCGTTTACCACGTTGCGTAGTTGCAATCGCGGTGTTTAGTTAATATAGCCATACATAGTCAACTATTATATTACAGATTTACTGCCACACTCAGAGTCATTTAATGGTTACTTAACCCAGTCCTTAGCAATTGTTTTCAATACAAAATCTTTACTAAAGAATAGTTTAAGTTATCATTAAATGTCTCTGAGTGTGGCAGTTACTGTAGACTTTAAGATCTTATTGTAAAATAAATTTATAATTAGATAATCTTATGGCAATTATATTGTAAATTCGTATAAATGAGACAACCAATGTTCTATATTATATATCTTTTATTTAAATATTTTACATTATATTTTCGCGTAGTTACTATTTAATACAATGATAAAATATACATACAGTATTGGTTACATTTATATTAGACTCTGTACATTGATTCTTAATATTACTTTCGAAATAGCTGTATACACACATTTAGCTAAACATTTCATTTAAGGCGCATAAATATATTAAAATCTTATTACATACAAATCCTACTCATTTTTAAGTTTAAAATTGAGGCATTTATCCAGTAATGAATGGTTTAGGTTGACATAAATATGATCATTCATCATTAACCGAAAAATCAACAGATGGAAAATGGAATTTATGACATGCACCTAAAGTTTCATTTACAATACACTTTAAATCTTGGGAAACAGACTAGCATTGTACGTTTCACGGATGTTGTATATCTTGGGTTTTTTATTATATCAGTGTCATTATCACATCATGATTAATGTTTCAGCTATTGACAACTACATATTTGGTTATGTATTTCCCATTTTGAGTAAATGACTAAGTATAAAATTTCCTTGTTCCTTTAAAATTGTTTAGTTAAAATTTAAAACATGTGTAAATGTCGATAATCGTATATCATTGAGAATAATAGGAACTATTAGCAATGACTTTTGTTAATAATGCAAGAAACTGTTTCTGAAATCATAACTTTTGTTAAAGATATTGCGAGATATACTAAATTATAATATTCATTTCATTCAAAGGGCTTAGTCCGAGTTTTCTTTACGTTTAATGAGATCGTTCGTTAAGCAAACTCGTACTAAGTGTACAGTATGTTTCACGAGGATGCTCAACTAGTTCCGAGCGACACCGGGTCGCATGTAATAGCGGGCCGGCCGGCAGCCGGGAAAAGTAAACGCAAGATGTAATTTTAAAATAACCATCACAAACACGATTGTTTCTGTATTCCTAAGAAACAAAGCTCACCAGCATTATATTGGTTCTTCTACATTGATATACCTTGCATGATATACCTTAAGCATACAATCAACTTGGCGTATTTGTGCAAACATTCGCAGACACAATTTAAAACATATTTTAACAGCATATAATAGAGTGTATTTTATATTAACAAAGACATTCCATTTACACGACGTCGCGTGTAATTGTAATAAGTGTGTAGTACAATAGCATGACGATCACATATTTGTTTTAAGATACTGGGGCCTTAGTCTGCTATTACAATTGATTATGAGCAGATAAGAGGGATGGAGCTATACAACCTAAATAGCTCCGTCCCTCTTGCACTGATCAGTGATCGACCATTCTGACACAATTGTAATAGCAGACTAAGGCCCCTGGTTTGCATATGAGGCATAATTATAAGAGATCACATTTATGCATCTGGTCATATAAGCACATCAGTCAAAGAGTATCTGCTTCGAGACATAGACCTGTAGGTCTACTCCGGTTCTCGAATGCGAAGTTTCGTTTATTCTTGGGCCAAAGGTTTTATTGATTTACTAATATAATTAATCGAAAAAACGTTTTATTTTTAATTTCAAATCAAAATCTATTTATTTATCTTCATTTCATTCGTTCATTTTTGTTCACAAAAGGTTGCAATAAATGGAATTGTAGTACGAAATCTGCTGTTTCAGACGAAACTTCGTTTTTCGTTGAATTAGAGTAGACCTCCTGTTGTTCGAAATACGCTACAGCTTCATTTGACAAATACGCCAGAGTTGAATAGTAGAATATTCTATATACGATATAGGACTAGTACTACTTATCAAGTCTACAATTGAAATGGACTATGTCACCGTTGGGGTACCTGACGAAGGCGCTCTGGTTTCCGAAGCGTTTCTTACACACCGGACACACGTTGTAGTCGTTTATAACAACGCTCTTAGATTCGTGGAACTGTTTCACTTCTTGTACCTGTAAGAAATAGTAGTCCAATTAAACAACTATTTATTTGTGTTGAATTAATGTTTTTTTCTTATTTCTCAAGATATACAGGTTGTTTTAAACATCAACGATAAAATTTCATCGTGTGATAAATGATCTTGAGAAAAGTAAAGAACAAAAATCTATTTTTGAGACATAACACAGGAAAACCTTTCGATAATTTTTGATAAGCCTTTCGTGCCATTTTCAACCACAAAGACCACAAATATTCAAAGATTTCTTATTCTTTATGCTTATTGATAACCTGAATAGTGCTGCCATCTACTACAATTCTCATTTCCCCTACTAGTAGAACAATATTGTTAAACTTACCTGCATATGTTCAGCATACAGTAAACCTTTGAGAACTTGCATGCGCCGCTTTAACGTAAGCTGTCCATCTAGAGCGCTCTCTAGGAAGTGCTTCAAACGACTTAGTGGCACCGAGTCTGGTAACACTGATAAGGCCTGGAAGTTGAAAAATTAAATTATATTTAAATGTCTCTGTGTATGTGTAAGTATATAGCAGAAATTTTAATCAAAACCTTGGTCAATAGCTGCGCTTGTGACCACTCAATTGACGATTTGTACTCCGATGTTTATCACAGTCATACATCACTTCCCACTCTGATCAAGCACCATTTTATTCAACATTCACAATAATGTACTCTACAACACTTACTTTTAGGGGCGAAATTTTGTCAGCATGCTTCTCCAGTATATCAAGAGCTGTCTCCAAATCAGGCACGGAGGTCTTCGGGTGTCTTGGTACTTTGGCCAAAGGATTCTCTTTAAGCGCACTGTCTTGTTGAGGATTCATGAGTATACGCATTAGAATGACGTAAACATCTTGATTCTTATCGTTCGGTGTCGCGCTAACATTTTCACAGTATCTTATTGCTCTATCTACATCCCCTATAAGTAAAATCAGTTCAAAAGTATTATTATTAAATTATTTTGTGACTCATAATGAACCAGATTTACCTCCAAAGTATATGCTTACCTAATATTAGTACGTAAATAGCGAGTGCCTGCTCATGGCGTCCTAATTTTCCATAAATGATGGCTCTTTCCTCGAACAGGCTATCAACAGGGAAGTGCACCAGAACTCTCTCGGGCGTGTAATGCGCGGATTTCTCCAGAAACGCAATAAGTTTGGACTTGATATGCTGCACCTCTGCGTCGGTCAGGTTCGCCTTCTTGTCTGTGATCTTGTCTCGGTACATGTTGATGAGTGCGTCGTGGAACAGCGAGTTCGTATCGTTCCACGTGTGGATCACATGCTCCAGGTAAGGAATCACGAGAGACTCATGCTCTCTCAGCAGGAAGTCTAATATCTTCGGACGAGGCAAGTTCTCTATTTCTACTTTATCTTCGGTAAATATCTTCAAGCCTTTCTCTGGGTGTTCCTTTAATATCCAGTCGGAGAATTTGAATATTAGGTTTATGTGTTCAGCACCTGAAACGTGAGATATTTGCGTTAGTTTATCAAAGACAAGTGACACACTTACCTTTCTGATATCTTATTCAATTTCTACATACCAAGTTGTTGCAAATAATTCTTCGTTCCTTGGTAACCTTCTAAGCTAGAGTCTGGTTCTTTGGCCTGATCTCTTAGCAACTCTAGCGCTTTCCGATGCTGCCCTTTTGTTTGGTACAATATTATTAATTCGCTATATTTTCCATGTTGCAGTAACATCCTCTCTGCTTCTTCTAGGCGACAATTGTTGATTCGTAATAAAGGTGCAACTAAAGCATCGTTTATCTGAAATATATTCACGAAGTTTTAATGACTGAAATATTAATCAATAATGATTTAAGTACACTATGTACTTGATACAAACTTTAAACTGTGCCATGTTTTATATTCACGCGCCCTCGAGGTTTTCCAAAAAAAGGTACAAGGTTTTGGACTCATAAGGATTATTAATTATACTATAATAAAAAAACAGTTCAAGTAAAAAATTACCTGCAAATAACATTTCAACAACGTAGTATCAATCAGTTCTAATTGCTGCGTGACATTCCTTTGCTTGGTCGCCTCGTCTTGGCCTGTGCTAAACCCTAAATTCGCTCTCAATTCCTTCAAGTACATCACGAGCGCATTCAAAGCATTTTCTAGATCTTTCCCAACCAATTTCTTCGGATTATCTTCATTCGTTTTACCGTCTAATTCAGGGAATAGTTTGATGACGTCAGCAGGGTCTGTCTTTAGTTTAATGAACTCTTTCATAGATTGCGAATATTGTTTGTTATCGAATAGTTCTAACGCGTATAGCACTTGTATGGAATGTATTTTCTGTTCTTTTTCTTCTGGTGTGCAGTCTGACAGGCTCTGTAATATAAAGGTTTTACTAAGTTTCTAATGGATCGATAGGAAATAAGGTGTATTGACCCTAAACAGGACATGTAATTGGTAATTTAGTAAACACAATATCTTGAGTATTCCAAAAGCGAAAAAGACACAACTAAACTTTAACCTGGCATACAAAAAATAATCTGTAGTCTGTCTGTAATTAAACCGATACTTTTAGCTAAAACCATTTCTTATCAAAATAAACAATAAGACATATTATTGTAACTACTCGCCACGATAATCTTATTATAATTCCTTCTCAATCACATAACTAAAAAAATACTTACTCCTATCAAAAGTCCTATCGTTTGCACACGGTCCTTTATTGTAAAAGGCATTTCTATTTACACAAAGAATCCAGTTTATTTACACAATCAAACGTTTTACATATTATAACGAACTCAACATGTTACTAGGTTCACAATACCGTGAGAGAGACAAACAAAAAAACTTAAATATCTTGATTTAAATTCACAAAACGTATAATAATAAATATGAACTAAACCACACGATACAAAACCATTTAAGGCAGTTTCTATAGTGAACCGTAATTCGAACTAAACTTGGTATATTGTTAGGTACAGGAAAATTATGAAATATATATAAACAAATGTCACACCAAAACTGATTATTCCTCATACTATTCTCGAATATGACAATAAATCGTGTGGCTTATAGTAGCCTACTATATCACCCACCAGCTTTTTCAATATTATCCTGTTTTAATAATAGGATACCTAATTATACCTTCTTTGGTCTGACTGCTTCGTTTGCCGAGTTGTCGCAAGTGCGACTGCAAGACAAAGCGTCTCGGGTTCGATTCCCGCGTCGGGCAAAGTGTTATTGGGCTTAGGTTTTTCGAAAATTTCTCAGTAGTAGCACGGAGTCTGGAATTGTGCCCAGCATATAGCAATAGGCCGCCTATTACATACTTACAACACAAATGATGAAAAGTGTGTGTACATTGTATAGCGGCATTACGTGCCGTAATGTGGGCTTCTACCTGCTCGGGGATAAAAATGCGTTGTGTGTATTTATACCCTGTTTCAATCACCGATTTTTTAACTATCGCAGTTATCAAAAGGAAGCCTATTACACGGTAACCGGCGCTCTGGACACTAGCGATCCGCGTTAGGACTTACCTTCAATACTTTTCTATCTGTAAGTAGTCACAGGCAAGAGACGGTTGCGCAATAGCTGTGCAACTGATTGCCGGGCAATATGGCGCAAGTTGCCAAGCGGCCAACTCCGTGTGATCCACAAATTGGGAAGATTGGGAAGGGTTTGTAATTGGGCCTCCGGTAACCTCACTCACACAACGAAACATAA
Source organism: Spodoptera frugiperda (assembly GCF_023101765.2). Classification (NCBI taxonomy): domain Eukaryota; kingdom Metazoa; phylum Arthropoda; class Insecta; order Lepidoptera; family Noctuidae; genus Spodoptera; species Spodoptera frugiperda. Next base: position 6,196,182 of record NC_064217.1, on the reverse strand, counting down.
CGCAAGCCTGTCGGCTTTCTGCGAGGCCTTGGTATAACTCCGTTCCACTGCTGTTCCAGGTTTGAGTGGGATGTATATATTAAACTATATTTATATTAGTAAACACGGCCCTACATGGCCAATTTCAGCTTTATCAGCTACCATTGTCATCTATCTTTCGTCTGTCAGTATAATTATGTATAGAAATATTATCTTACCGTTAATTCTATAGCAATTTGGAAATGTTTGTCCTTGAGTAGTTGCTGCCTTTGTTTCGTGATATCTACGGAGCTGAGACACCATACCTGCCCCACTGAAGACACGAATATCAATCCTCGCTTACATCTGGAAACACGTTCTTTATTACATTTTATACTATGCAAAGCAGGCTGGTTGGAAAGTTGAAAAGATTCATGTATAAAGAGTGCAGCTGGCCGATCTTATACATGAATGATTAATTATTATTATGAATGTCACACTGTACACTATGGATGCATTAAAGTGATTTGATTTGATTTGATCTTAGATCAATGTGAAGTCGCAGACACACACGGGAAGGCCAATGATAGTGGTGAAGATCAAGCTCAGCGGTATGCTATTGGAGAGGCATAATATGTCCAGGAGTGGACAAAAAGGACTGAGTTTTACATTAAGGGAAACAAAACGGTATATCCATACTAACCTATACATCAGTCTTGCTTTGTTCAGTTCAGGTAGGGTTTGTATGAACAGCGATGGCTCCACTGTCTGTACTATCACTTGGTCTGATAACAAACCTAATACATATGGCTCGTCCCACACTGAAAACATAATATATTTTAATAATAAAATTTAGGTAGATATATATAGTCTAGATGAATTTGACGTAAAGATACCAATTTCATCTAAACTGCAATATTGCGAGAACAAAAATGATGTAACATTGGCCTATGCATAGAAGAATAAAACATAGATTATAATAATAATGTTTGATCAAGGTGATTTAAAATTCAAAGCACTTATTTCAAGACATTAGATCTAAACATTACCATGTATTGTTTATTGTGTCTCATAATTATACAGGAGCTCTTAAAATAATATACACTAAGAGTAAAAAACGCCTTACCAACAGCAATAGGAGCTTCAGACCATTTGATAGTTTTCTTTATATCTATGTTTTTGGCTTCCTCCACTAACACGGACGTTTGATCGCGCCCCAGTAGGAATGTCGTTTCAGAATATTTCGCTATAGTTGGCTCAAGTGATTTGGAACTACTCGTTGGAAATAGTTCTTGAGGGTTTCCTGATGCCAGCTAAAAATAAAATGCATTTTAATCCAGATGAATGTTTTTCCATTGTCCATTTAATACATACAGTCGTACGACTATAATATCAAGATCACCAGAATAAAAGCTAGAGTTGCTTTGTTGCGCAGTGAGTTACCGTGCACGCAACTATATACATTTTAATTATTATGTTATCGGCTTACTCACGTATTTGTTTGACGAGGAACTCGACTAGTTTCAAGCCATGCTAGAGGCTCATATTCATGAGCAGCATTCCGCAACAATCGCCGCGTCGTGTGTCGCGAAATGCTGCTAGTTTCGCTCGTCAAACAAATACGTGAGTAAGCCGATAACATAATAATCTCTTTCTCTCTTTTCTCTTTTTTTAAAAAAAACGTTGTCCCACATTAGGATTTTCTCCTGTGTCGTGGGTGCGTTTACAAACACACAAGTTCACATGCACATAACACCCAGACCCGAAACAACAATTTGTGGATCACACAAAGAGTTGCTCCGTGCGGGAATCGAACCCGCTACCCGTTGCGCGGCAGCCAGTTGCCCAGCCACCGCACCAACCGTGCAGTCAAATAATTAATTTAGTATGTATACATTTTGTTGATAGCGCGAATATCATGCCTTTTATTTCCCAAAGGGTAGATAGGAGTTTGTGTCTCCTTTCTCCACAGTCTAGTACTGACAATTCAACCAGTGGACTAATTAATGTTTAAACTTAAAACTAAAACCTTGCTTAACAAAATTCAATTGTATCACCTACATCATAAAGTACATATTCGGCTTTGAATCCCACGCAAACGTATTGCTGGCCCCACGACATGACTTTCGGCACATCAGGTATGGTAAAGTCAAACAAGTGTTGTTTGAATTCTCCATTCTTCCCGTAATATAATTGTAATTTTCTTCGCACAGCTACACAGAGACGGACAACTGAATTAGATTCTCCTGTCATTGATGTTGTGGGCTGAAAAGTAACAAAGAAAAAATTGTAAAATATAATGAAAACAAGGTGAACTAGCTACAACATGGAAAAACATTCTCTATTATAATAAAAACTAAACTATTATTTCCCTTGTTCTGAAATCCATTTATTAAGTCCATTTCATATGTATACAGACATATCGCTTCAAAGAGGATACAGGAATAAGTTTATCATAAATGCTTAATAAGATTACACAAAAAACAATATTTAAGATATTTTCCTTGTTTTAATTATTGCATCGAAATATAATTATTCTTCTTTCGTCTTAATATTTTTTTAAAGTATGAATCTCAATTTAAGAATAGAGAATTTTAAAGCTCGATAATATGATCTTTTTTTGAGGGGGAAAATCATCTCTTACTGACTAAAAACCGAGCTGGAACCCCAGTAACCCAGTCTGTAGCATAATATGATACTTACCGTGTTATCTAAAGCAAATAGCGAAGCACCTTTTGTTTGTTCAAATGTCTTGACCAATGGAAAATTAACACCGTTTATATTGTATGTAGAGAGGACATTGTCAGTCAAGCACAGCAACAAGTTTTCTTCTGTAAACGTAAATTAATTATCATTATCATAAATAAATAGTTTTATTTCAAAGTTATTGTTTTATATGTATAAAAAATATTATTATTAAATTTTTACTGAGACACTCTGTTTTATTTCCCTAACTGTAGCAGAAAGTAAATAATAGGTTCGGTTTCCACAGTGAAAACTTTAAAGATTGTACACCCATAGGTACTCTTCTTCACTTCCATTAGAAACAAAATAAATTCACACCACAATAAACACGAAATTTTGATATTCTGCAGGTGGTTGACTCATTCGATTGTAGCTTTGGTAAAAACTAATTGCGTATCTGAGACCTCTTACTTATGGACTATAATATTATTCAAGAATGATTTTAATTGACGCTGGGACTTTATATTAGTTTGTGTGAAATCATTGTTATTGAATGATCAGAATAACAATAACAATTCTTACCAGGTATAACTTCTATTTGTTGAATAGGTTTTTTACTAAAATTCTTACAGTATCTAAGTAGCTGCAACTCATATTTCTGATTCCCGTTTGTTTGAGACAATGAATACATCAACAGATGCCCTTGTCTCGTTCCTAATAACAAGTTGTTATCTGAAATTGAAACATGGTGTTAATGTTTGTTTGATTTATATACAAAACTGTTGAATATAAAATAGGATTTTTAAAGGCTAATTCTAGAATTCTTTTTACAATGATTTAGTAATTGAAATTGGAACACTGCACTTCGGAAAGTCCACAAAATAATGATAATGCTTTATATCCAACTAGATTTTGAAAGTGACTCATCTGTTTGTGTATATTTTATAATATATCATCTACACTCACTGTAGATATACTTACCATAAGCTGCTATAGCTTCTATTTGTACTGTCGCATTGAGCAAGTGCGATATCTCGTATGCTTCATGCATTTTTGATGAAATATAATATAACACACTCCAAAATTTGATTACAAGTTAGAACTTTACACCCATAACATTAATATTCTGCAAAGTGACTATGTTCACGTAGGTTTCTTTGATGAACCACAATAAACACCAAAATTATAATAACTTTAAATCTGCAGCTCTGAACATCCTTTTATTTTTAATTATTAACGCAATAAAATTGATATTGATACCCTCAAGTCAACAATACGTTTTGATTTTGACATCTGTCATTTGTTGTAATGTCAATGTTTTCAGTGTCACGAAACTAGTGGTTACCCAAATCGGTAGACAATAGTCGAGTTAAAAATATAAAATTTTGTAAAATGCCGTCAATAACAACTTTACAATAAAAGAAAACTGAATTTTTAATAATGACTGTAATAACTGCTCCAATATTGTATAAATAATAACATTGCAGTTGACTCCTCTCGTCACACGTTTCTCTATGGATTTTTATTTTATTCAGTGACGCGTAATGCTCAAATAACTGAAAGCCTAAACGCTGAAATAGTATAAGTAGAGCACATAGAACACAAGGTTAATATAGTCCACTAATAAAGTGTCCACTTCCTGCTATTTTCAGTGATGCGTAGATTGTAGATGAACACTGACAGACATCCTGTCATTTATTTGTTTCAGTAGGAATCGAACCTTAGATTCACATCTCTTTGTCAGCCACAAAGTGTTTGCACTGCATAATAAATTATTATAGGACGCCCCCAATGATTTGAACTTGGAAGCTACCTGCGATACATGCAGCAGTGAATAACTCTTTAATCACGTCATCTTATTTATTTGATTAATGTTTTGGATAAATTAATTAGGTATTTGGGAGTTATTTATCTAACGAAAAATAAAAAGCCATATTTACTATTCATTTAATTATTTACTTTTAATAATTATGTTATTTTCATTCATAACTAACAACGATATGAGGGTTATGAAGTATTTAAATTCAGTAAAACAAATATGAAAACAAAATACAAATTTCACTCACTATTAAATTTAATATTACAGTAATAAGAAAATTTTACTTTAAATAATTTATATAATAAGTCATAACTCCATTTCGAACTATGTATTTTACGGAAAATTCTCATGTTGTAAATGTGCACGCAAATCGTGAAAGTGAGAATTCAGTGGGATAAAGATTTTAATAACATCGCTTCAAATATTCAGGTCACTAGTATGTCTTATAACTTTTTACACAGAGGTCTTAAGAAGCAACGTCGATTACAAAATTCATATTAGATAGATAGACTTAATAAAATACATGTAATATCTAAACTACTGTCTCTTACTGAGTCCGCTGCGGTAAGGTGGCGACACTCGTCACGCTCCCTCCGCTGCCACCGACACGCGCGCACGCGTCACTCAAGAGTCGTACCATAAAGATAATTATAATATATTTACACGAATTATATGGGTGTTCCAGCAAATTAATAGCCTTAACGACAAAAACTAAGATCCACTATTATGTGATTTCAAAGCGAAGCGCAGCTTCAGCGCGCTTATCTTAAAATACAATAATTTATAAGTAATTACAGGCATACCTAACAATGAACTCGATTCTTCACAAAGGCATAGACACGGCGCAACAAGAAAAGGACCACCTAAACACCGCGACGCCATCGAGTAGAAAGACCGAGTTCAACACTGTCCTGTTGTAACATGGTACACAATCAACGATACGTTATAATTAATTATTTTAATGGTCGGGGCCCTGGTTTAAGCCTAGAAAAACATGAATAATTAATATTATAGTGAATCGGCTAAGCAGTTAAAAATATTTATAAGGTTTTGAATAAGTTTTCGCTGTATTCTTACAAAAATGGGATTCGTAATATTCTGTGCATGGCAATTGGAATTCTGAACATACAATTGAATAAAAATAGTGTATAATTAAAAAAACAAATGATTGACGGTGGTAGGGTCGTCCAGTCAATCATTTGTGTATTTGTACTGATTTGCAGATAAGAGACAATGGAATAAGAAAATATTGCGCTAAATAGGACGATTACATACGAGATACATTGGCTTCGAAATATAAAAAAATATTATACTAAATATAAAAACAGTCATGCGCACCATAATGTTTATAATGCTTGATCAACCATTCACAGAAACGGAAGATACTGAGCGTAAATAATACAGTGAAAACATATTCAAGAACCTACATATTATGATCAGAAAGTAACAATTAACTGTAATATTGATTGCTGTTATTTCATTAGGTGTTTGAGTCAATCAATATTTTCATGCACAGTTGACATGTCACCATGAGTTGGTCCAAATAAGACTAAAATATAATATTTATATATTAAAGGTAGGTATTTATAAAATCGTGCTCAGTTGCCTGAATTTTAAAACACCAGGTTTTTCTAAATAATGGTGCAAGAGGTAATCGACATTACACCAATAAGTTTTGCGTTTAGGCTACTTCTACACCATGAAGAAAAGATTTTGTTAGTCTATACTTATAGTTTTAAACCTTTCCTAATTTGTAACTGTATTCAAAATCGAAGTGCAAAATGAAATTACTCGAATACTTAAAACTATGACAATGAAATTTACCATTATTTAAACATCGTTTCATAAATGACTACTAATAACCATAGTGTTCTCAATGACAAATTTCATATAATAGAAATATCATTTATTGAATATAGAATACAATATTATCCAAAAACTATGTCGTTATAATTAGGACACCGACAGTGCTATTATTAAATAGGTACATTACATTTATCCAGCATTGGATAATTCAAATACAGCAAAAAATGTTTAACATAGAAGTTGCCAAAAACAAATATATATGTGTAGTACATCTAAAATTTATACTCTCTGAATTGTTTATACAAATATTCTGAGATATCATATCATTATTATAAATTATCTTGAGAGATCAGTTTACGCTAGTTATAAAAATTTACAATGCGTACTATTGTTGCAACATAATATTTCGTTTGCCAGGTTTCATCGTTGAAATAACACTAGGCATACGCTTCGTAAAGTTTGTTGAGTTAGTGATACTTTTCAACAATAAATACTCTAATACACTACTGAATATGTCTTCCCTACTGATTACACGGCCCAAGCAAGGTAAGTATCATGTGGCTACCCCTCGATAGGTGATTCAAGTGAAACAAACAGGTGACTAACCTCTCTCTATGATAAAAACGTCTCACACCGAGTACATTAAGGCTACAGTTTATAAGCGAAACCATTTAAAAGAGACAGAATCTGACGAGATTTTAAAATGAAAATAAAACAAAACAATTTATCCAGACGGTTATTATCTGTCGTTTACTAAATAAACATTCAAACTCAGCGTATAAGGTATGTACATAAGGGGACAATTTGAGCTTACAAAAGTACAAAGTAATCACATCGCGACGGTTTAGAATCTACAACGGATTTACCCTTCTTACCGACTACGACAGCTCAAGCTTTATCGACAATTACACTACAGTATCACACGATTACTCGCCGAAAACACCTATTATGCATGTAATTTTCCCGATGGCCAACACGAAAGTAACTATCACTAGGTCGCGTGTGGGCTGGAGCGCTGGTCGTGCGGCGCGAGGTCCCGACGTGGCGCGCGGCGCGGCGTCTAGGTCGCGCCCGCCGCGGCGCCGCTCGGCCCGCCCGGCCCGCCCGCCTCGCCTGCACACACACGTTAGAGGCCGGCCGCCGCCTACGCGCGCGGCTCGGCCGAGCAAGTACCTGGCGCGTCGTCAGCCGGCGCCGCGCCCGCCGCCGCGTCCGGCGCCGGGCCCGCGCCCGCGCGCGGCTTCAGGAAGTCGTTGAGCGACGGCTGGATGCTGAGCTCGTACTCCGTGAAGTTGAACAGCGGCGGCAGCGGGCGGCCGTTGGGCAGGCGCGCGGCGGGCTCGCGCAGCTCGTCGAAGAAGCTGTGCGCGCACGCCTGCAGCGGCGACAGGCGCGCGCCCGGCGTGTACTCCAGCAGCCGCGACACCAGCGAGATCGCGTCCGGCGGCGTGCACGCGCGGAACACCTGCCACACACAACCTCACTGTACTACCGCACTGCCGCCGCGCCATCCCACTCAAACAAATCGTTATGTTAGCGACTGGAAGTATTCTTGTCTTTTCAGTATTACACACGCAAAATATAACGCTAAATATTTACAATGTTAATTGTTAGGAAACAACGATTGGATTTTCATGACATAACTGTAATTTAGTGGAAGTGTAGTTCTTCAGAAAACTTAAAACACATTTCTAACAAACCATTATCCTCTTAGGAACTAAATATTATTGGGAAGTATCTACATAATATGAATTTCAATCGTTCTTAACTTTGGTTTGAGGATAATGATATCTTAAATTTTATTAAAGTTTTCGGAAAAATCTGTGGGAACCTAATTTTAAATAACAGAAGTAAATGATAAGTGCCACGCTGCAAGTTCGTTCCTGTAAGAAAATGTTTGTTTTAATAAGAAAAAAGAAGCTTATAAAATAATAAATAGTTTTAGAACGTGAATGTGAGAAACAAACTGGCACAGAGTCGCACAATACGAATGCACACTGAACACCAACAAACAAATTGCAGTAAGAGACAGCTTCTGATTAGTTTATGTGGCATTCTGTTCAACTCATGCCGCGGCTATTTTCAAGTTCTAAATCTACTCTAAATGTCTTCATTTTTGTAACCTGATTTGGAGGATTGTAGATATCATTTGACTGTAAAGACATAAGCATTGTTGTAGTACGATTAATATAATGAAGGCATCTAGATAGCCCGCAGAGCGATATCTTACTCGGATGCGCTGGTGGTCAGTGGCAGACTTGGGCGTGGACATACGCTCCAACATGAACTGCAATGACGCGCGCTTTTTAGTCTCCTATGTCATGCTTGTAAAACACAATATTGTTAACTGTAAATAACCAGTAGTCACATCCTCTGAAATGGTTTCTGATACTTGTATGGTGTACTTGTTCTAATAATGAACATCACTCAATATGAACTTGGCAAACATGTTGGAAATTGCTGGATTAGGATAAATGTGTGTTGGAAAGAAATTGATTTAAAAATTGCTGAATTACAAAGTGGCTAGACATAGTCATAACTCCTTTGTGCAAGGTATGGTTTGATTTGTTATAGAAAACTTTTAATTGTTTTAATTTAATCATTTTTGGGATTGTAGTGGTAGACTACAATACCGAAAATATGCACAAGCGAGTTTAAACTTAGATTTTACAAAAATGTTAAATCTCACGAAAGGTTTGACAACTGATTTAATCGACTAGCGTCCCAGTACTCAATGAACGTAATAAATAATTTATGTAATATGAAAACACGTCAATACTTTTGAAGAAACATGTAAATGAATCAAGGAAGTCCTGAATTTAGGGTTCCGTAGTATTCTCGCAGTGCATTCCCGAATGCGCGACCTGAAGCTAAATTTTGCTGAAACTAAGAAACAACTATAGTGTTCTTGCATTAGACGATTATTAAATTAAAAATAACCAAAAACTAATAAATAATTAGAAAAAAGCCTTGATAATTTGGAAATTAGCAAAATGTTACACCCTTCTTTATGTGCCCGGTTCCGACTTCCGAATGGCTACGGAACCCTTACTCACGCAGCATCATGCGTTACTTGCATAATTATCCCCAATGTATAAATCAAGGAATTAAATAGATAATACAAAATTTTGATCAACCTGGAATATATATATTTTTTAAGCAATTCTTGTAAAATTTTAATGTCTATTCGCCATTCGTCCATAAAATTAATTATTTACTAAAACCAGCACGTTGCCATGGATACGTAACGCCTAACATTTTGTAAGCTTTTTGTATTATGACTCCCGAAAATGTTTAATTTTTATCTGAGCTATATCTTTATGTAAGATATTATGTTCGATATGATTCAGCTGGCTACTATTAGCCCTATAAGCAATTTTAGAGAAAAATATAAAAATATTATCATTTGAATTAATAATAGTACACGAAACTTTACCTTAGCCCATGGGTGGCTCTTGATTTGTGGAAATTTGAATTCTGTATAATTAGGATTCATCTCTCGAATTTGTTCTCGTGTCGGTGTACCTAGTACCTGTAAAATAATAAAGTTGACGTGTTAAAAAGAGTAAGATACCAATTATAATACAAAATAATAATACTTGTTTATAATAATAGTTTACCTTGATAATCTCAACCAATTGATCAACACCAGAATCACCTGGGAATATTGGTTGACCCAATAATAATTCCGCTACTACACAGCCGGCGCTCCATACGTCTGTGGAAAATACAATAAACACATTAAAAATACGTAAATAGTTGTGCTATCTTACTAACTACGTGTATATGCGTAGATTATATCTAATATACGTTAACAGACTCTTGAGTACTCCTGTCTGAGTTAGGTTGTAGCTTTAGAAGAAGCCAGGATAAGGCAACAAAAGGGTGTGGCACATGTGCTGATATCATCATTATTTTATAAGATTTTCATCATCGAATTTGCTCACAAGATGTTAGGGGTTACACAAGCAGTTTCAGCTACACAGCTTGGTAAATATTTATTAGACGCAGCCAGATATTCTTTAGACAAAATCTAGCTCAAATACATCTTTAATGTTCAAGAGACTGTCAAGGCAAAAAAATGAGTGTAAAGGCTTTTGGTTCAGTTCATTGTAATGTATCTGGAGACAAATCAGTCTGAAGGATGAAGTCATATGTCATACTCATACATTGTTGTTGCTTTGTTGTTGCAGAGGATGGTAAAGAGCAATGATCGCAATGACAATTGTACTAAGGATTCCCGTATCGATAGCATCAGAAGGTATGCTATACAAATCTGGGGCCAGATAACAATTTATCCTTGCTTACAATACAACACATAGGTACATGTAGTAGTGTGCTGATTGTTGATCTATATCAGACATTGACGTTTCTAAGTCAATTTCGTTGTTACTGCGCAGTTCTACTGCGAGCACTTCGTCTTTCAAAATCACTACCACATGACTGGCTACCCAGCTGGAAGATAAATAATATTCAATGTAATAATTACCGATTTTGGTGGTGTAATCTATAGCGCCAAAAATGAGTTCTGGAGCGCGATAGTATCGGGAACAAATGTAGGACACGTTAGGCTCGCCACGAACGAGATGTTTCGCCGAGCCAAAATCGCAAAGCTTTGAGTACGCCGGTCTTAGGATCAAGAAGTAAGTTCTGTGGCTTAATGTCTCGGTGACAGATGCCCAGCGAGTGTATGTACGCCAGGCTTCTGAACAACTGGTACATATACAGCTGAAAACATTCATAAATTAGTCTCACATATTCAGGAAGACATACACACCTCACAGTTTATTATGCCCGCTGCTTGAATCCACTTACCTTTATAAAACTAATGGGTATGGTTTGTTCATCTTTGGAGTAGTGACGTGCCACTTTATACACAGTCTCAGGTATATACTCCAGCACCAAATTCAGGTACACTTCGTCTTTCTGTAATAAAAAGGATAATTTGTGAGCAAAATATTTTTTTATCCAATACTCATTAAACATCAACTTGTACTTGATAACAATGAGATATTTAAGTTGTAAAATTCGTTACAATGCTTCGTTCGCAGAAAAAGTATTAAAAAAGAGATAAAAATATATAATATTTTAATATTAATAATGTTTAAGGCCATCAACGTTTACTACAAATAAAATATGTAAATATGAAAAGACAAATATTAAAAATATGATATAAACACAACTAACGCAATAGGAATACTTTTCCATTGTGTAAATAACACTTTGGAAAAATATGCAGTAAAAAAACTGGTGCAAGGAAGAAATGTCAAAACTGGAAATTTTGGAGCTTTCCCGAACTTCAGGTAGGAAAGTTGAAAAATAACATATTATAACAAGGCGAGTAAATTTCAAAGTTGGCTTTTGTCCAAAGGTTTTTGGCTCTAGCCATACACAACTCTGATATCTACCGCTGAAACTCAAACCTTGAACTACACACGCGAAAACACAGGTGTTCTAAAAATTTGTACATACATAAGTAGCAAAAAAACACTCGTGTATTTTATTTTCTCGAATTCATCAGTACTAATCTGTTCAGTGAATAACCTTCACGTGCATCTTGGTCAAGTAAATAGATATGGCAGCTACATTTGCCTTGACTGATCTTAATTTTTTAAATGTCCTTTCTATGCATATGGTGAGTCAAGGTTTATTTCGATATTTAGCACGCTACATTATTTATCTGTGATTCGTATCTGTATTTCGACCAATATTTGTTTTTTTAATGAATGTAACTACTTCACAAATAGGTAGATGAGATATATTAAGGACAAGTTCGAAGCAGACATTACTCTAGATATATACATCCGATCTAATTAATTGTTTTCACCAGATGGTAAAGAAACATTCTCAACATTTTAGTGTGCGTGTAAATGCGTTACAAAGATTTTTGTTTTCACAGGCGAGTGCAAAATAAACCACGTACATGGCAATGAAACACTAAAGCTGTCTGTAAGAAAACAAAATGTATCAAGCAAGCATCAGTTAAATCATAGAACACATCTTATATGACGCAATACAAAACAAGTTAAGTATATGAGATGATGATGGAAGAACATTGTGGGCATCGACCTGATCAGATGTAGAAGCTCATGGCTGAAAGATTACGGCTCATGACGTGGTTAAGAGTTGCTCTCAACAAATCATGTATGCACACAACTGTTTGACAGGCTTCAATAATATAATTACCGACCGATATTTTTTCATTGCATAACTTACTCATGTGCAATATGTACTGAAAAATATTGTTCGGTAATTGTAGCCTGAATAGGAAGGCCTAATTTGTGCGTTAGCACACTAGCGCAACAATCTAATTGATTCATAAACGTACTGCGACATCAAGAGACTGCATTGCGTTTAACATTGAGCTCACTGCTGCGGGCACTGCCGCCTTCCCCCAAATAAAACACACAAATAATACACCCTTAATAAAGCGGACTAAAAGTAACTTGATCACATCATAATACAAAGTAAATCAGTTACTCATATTGAAGAAATAGGGCTCAAAGGAGATGTCTCATATCACAATAAATATCTTTGGATAAAATCATTGCATAGTAACAACGGATAAGTACGTGGACCAAAAAGTACACCTAAATGATGCGCATAAGCAAGAACTACCAGCACAAACCTAACATTAAAACGAAACAAAAAATAAACAATATTATATTAACCAAACAATTAAGCTAAATGAGATATCTCCTTTCTAGTTTGTAGACCCTTGGATACATAATATTATAAATAGAGGGTTTCATAGTAAGTGGGTCCAAACCAGAAGTTAGATCCAAAACTACTAGAAATTAAAATAGTCTAGAAAATTATTAGACACATAAATAAATAGATATAGAGGAACAACAATTTGCATTGAAAACACTCACCTTTTCTCCACTGGAGTAAAAGAAATATTTCAATTTGACAATATTACAATGCTCCAGTCGTCGCATGATTTGAAGTTCTCGGTTCTGTAATGTAAGACGTTATTAGTAAATTAACAATGTCCTACTAATATATTAATAACTTAGAGGCGTAACATGCCGAGCACGCCAGCTATGCATGCATATTAACAAGTGTTTCTACACAATTGAACTAGTTTTATATAGTATATACTCTACGATATAATCAATGAGATGTTTTATTATGATTGAAATGTAAATAGCCAAAGTATTTTCTTTCGTTGGTGACTACAATAAATGAATAAATATAGATGGTAAATGTAATTGCACTGGACTTACCTTAAACCTCTTATCCTGGAGCACCTTTTTGATGGCAATAAGCTCGCCGGTGTCGCATAGTTTGGCTTGATAGACGACGCCGAAGCTGCCGTTTCCGATGAGTTTCATGTCAGCATAGCTCACCTCCTGTGGCCGGTCGGGGCCTTGCCCCGGCGTCGCCACCACAGTCGTCACCTTTGAGCCGTCCTTGCCTGAAACATGATTAAATTCCATTTTAAACACTTCACTTCGACATCAGGATTTAGAGTAAAGGGTGTTTTCCATCTTATGTAACAAATAATTATTTTAATTGATTTCAAAATATTTCCAGTTCGAGAAATTAAATCGTGCTAGCTAATCCCATAGAAAAACAGAATCTAAAAGAAATTCTAGCACTATTTGAATGGCCTCTCTAATGCAATTGAGTGGTGCGGTGACGTAAACGAATCCATTTCACAGACGGTAATAAATAGGTGGCGTGAGCGTTGCTGGACGAATCATTGTAATTTACTTCGTAACAAAGTATCTAAACACCAGTAATTTCTATATACGACTTTCAAAAGAAGCAATTCTAGGCCATTTATAAAAGACTTTACTAAATTGAGTAATAAAACTAACCTTCCAGGTCTATACTGGTATTTAAAGTGTAAGTATTATTACGTCTACCATGATCCATTAGGTTTTAATTTTTTTATGAGTTTTTAATGGATTACAATTTATCTAAAAATAAATCATTTTCGTTACAAAAATCTTGGCCGTCTAGATAATTTTTGTGACAAGGTTACAGACAATTAAAACCGGCCAAGTGCAAGTTGTTCTTGTGTAATTAATTGTCAGTCTGCGCACTCTCAACTAAGCTCGGCCCTTTAGACAGTAAACACCAGAAACTATATTAGAATAAGATTTGCATTTTTCAAGCAAATGTGGAACTAAAGATTTAGTTACGTCCATATTCTAAAATAATATAAACATTAATAACCTACTATTTTTTCTTTCTCTAACAGAAAACAGCTGATCTACGTCGCGAATTGGTCACAGAATATAATGATATTCTTGCTTATGAATAAGCACAATTTATCACAAGGTTGAAAAAACTTTTACGAGAAAATAGCAGGTGCGGCATGCGACACGGGGTTAGACGCATGGCACAGTTGTTTACGCTTGGGTAACTCACTTCAGAGCACCACGACTACAACCAGAGAGCGAAATATAGATTTTGGACACAAAGGAGCCAGATGAATTGAATGCGCACGTTAGCGGAAATCATTTGACGTGGCTCCTATTTAATATGGTAATAGCTGCGTAGATTTGGTATCCTAACTATGTGCGGTCAAACTGTGTGTAGCTACTGGTAGTAATACAACATGTGAAACTTAATGCTATTAAGTACTATTAAAAATAAAATGGTATCGGAGCCCCATTTAAAAAGTTGATAAAATAATAAATGTGTAATAAAAAAATATTAGATCCGTATATAGGTACTAAATAGTAACTGTGCCTTTCTGTGAATTGGTTTCGACTCCTTGTACGTTTTCCAAAAGATCTGAAACTCAATGATCCCAATTCCAATTTTATGATAAGAGATCGTAAGTTTTTATATTCCTGTTAGTTAACGAATTGTTAAAGAGCAAACGTGTGTGGGCAGACGTCCAAACGACGATTAGCGATTGTTGCTTGTTAACTTTATAGGTTTTAACAAGCATTTAACGTATTGGCATGCGTTAAATGCC